>NC_048893.1:55413598-55673876 GCF_011077185.1 Oxyura jamaicensis | reverse complement strand
GAAGGAGGAGGAGGAGATGGCGGCAGGAGGGGGCTGGAGCCGCTTCCGCCGCCGGGCGCCACATCCAGGAAGCGGCGGCGCCGCGGGGCTCGGCCCCGTGCCCGCGGCCCCCCGGCCGCCCTCCGCGGCCCCTCAGCGGGCGGCTCTCCGCGGCCCCGCCGCCCAGGCCCCGGCCTCGCGTCCCGAGGCGCTGGGATGTCCCCGTTATCCCCACAACGCTCCCGGCCCTCTCACCGCGCTCCCAGCGCTGCTGCCGTGAGGGGGCTGCGTCTTGTGGCCTCTGGTAGCATCTGCACAGCTTCCCGAGCTACCTTCTGGAGCTGCTGTGCCTCCAGTGTCTGTGATTTATGGCCCAAATCCGCACCATTCTGCCAAAGGCTACGTTGCGGTGGTATCTCTCGACGTGTAGCAGTAGTACTGCACCTCACGGTCACCTGTGGCACATGGACATTTGTCACACTTGCTCAAATCAGTGCACAAGCTGCTTAAGTACAGAGGTGAACAGCTGTTTTCCCAAAACACCACAATACGCTTCTGCAATTTGGTCATGCCTGACTCCTAAGGGATGCCCCGTGATACAGGCCTTGATAGGGTGTCTGCAGAGGGGGAAGCTTAAGGCATTTTTCTTTCTACTGCCTTGTGCTCTAAAAAAAAAACTAAATGTATGATCTGGAAAGATGATTCCAGTTCAGTACGCAGCAATCAGTTCTTTTAGGGGGTGGAAACAGCCTCTCATTTGGCTTTAGCTGTCTGAAAATTAGACACCTCCATGCTCTCTCTGCAGGTGAAGGAAATAGCCTGCTATACAGAGTGCTTCATCCCATCCCGAGGTCAGCAGCTGAGATGTGTGAGATGGATCCCCCGTGGAGCTGTCCCTCTGTGTCTGTGGCCTTTAAGCGGGACCTACGTGATTAGTTTAGACCAGATACCTAACTTCTAGAGGACTGCATTTAGGTGAAGTAAGTCCAGGCCTCTGTCATCTGTGACCAAAAGAATGACATCTTTTAGAGCACCACGTATGTGAGAGTCTCTCATGTTCTCCACTAAGCCAAATAATACTCTAACCATGACCAAGTGTTTCTGAGTCAGCCAAAAAACAGTCTCCCCAAGTCAGAAGGAAAGCCTCAGGTTTCGACAGACTGCAAAGCTTGTGATGGGGGTTTAACTGTAATTATTTTTTGAGTGTAGTACCACACATTCATATGGTTGCTGCTAATACTTTGCATCTTTCTTAGAAACCGGTGAATAACTACAAGCCCCAAAGCCTCTTCCATCACACTAGTTCTCTAATACATAGAAGGTGACTGGAGACATTACATTTTCCCTTGTCATCCTTACAACTTCACAGTTATTTTCAACACATCTCAATTCCATCCTGAAACACCAGGTTATCCCAAGCCCTGAGCTTGTCTCAATGCCAATTACGACAGTGCAGTCCTACCAGAGAACTGGCCAGGCCCTGAAATCTTCACATTATTCCAACTCTCTGAGCTGATAGCAATACTTTTAACCTAGGAGCCAGACTGGGTGTAGTCATAGGCAGACAAAAGTATTTTCTCCTACTGGCAAGCATGACTTCTTCAAGGTTCCAGCTTTTCTTGTAGCCACTTTCCTCCCTTGAACAAGTGATCGTTTAACTGCTGGCGTAAAGCACCGGTATCAAAGGAAGCCAGCGGTACTGTGAAGTGTCACTGAATGAGAAATTAATCTGTGGCTGCAGAGACGTATTCTGCATGCCCAAGGTACTGTGATAAAACACACTTCAGAAATGTTTCTTTTGAAAGGGAAGGTATTTTTTATATATGAAACACGTGCTATATGTGAAGTGTTTTGATAAGACAACTACGCTACCTCCCCTGAAAGCTTAGCTTATTGACTTGCTGTGTGGTACTTGCTGTGTGAGAACAAATTACAGAGCTATTTTTCAAGTTGCATTAGTATCATGGAGACATCCTGAAAAATAAGGGGGACTCTTGAAATCACGGGGGAAAAGATGCAGTTAGCATGCGTTAGTACTTCTCTGCGGTACGAGCAGAAGTCCTGCAGGACCATGCCCACAAGTCACAGCCATCAGGTCTCTCCTGCTGTTGTTCACCTGCCCTGGGGTTCTTTCTTAGGGTGAACAGAGTTACACTGGGTGAAGACTGTGCAAACAACAATGGTTGAGGCCAGCCATTTAACATCAAGTATCCAGATTTCCTTCCACTTTTTATGGCCATTTTGGTACTTTGCATGTCCACCCTTATTCTGGTGACAGTCACAGCATGCAGCCTCTATAGCCTAGATGCAGCACTTGCTTCTAGCTATAAAACTGGAGAGAGATGGTCCACACTGAAGGACAAAATTATTAGCAATGCATAAATTCATTCTTGTATTCCTCAATCTCAATCTAAGTTGCAGTTATTACTGTAACTCTGATACACAGTTAACACAAGAAACTGTTAATTTCAGTTTTGTATCTGTTAATAAACTGTAACAGCCCAATCTACAATATGTACAATAAGTACTAGAACTCAGTGTAATTACAGAACAGTAAAATATCATAAATGCATAAAATTGTGAGGGTTTTCTTTTTTAACTCCTGATCTGTTTTCTTCCTCCTCCTCAATAATAGGTTCACAGATAAAATAGTTGAGACCTCATCTGTTGGGAACTAGGTGAACTTGCATGTGCTCAGCCGACGCTTGTGTTTCTACTACAGTATTTCCACTGATGACTTTCATTTCAGATGCCGAGGGACATGGAGCCAAGGAGAATCTGTTGCTTTGAGTAATTCAAAGTAATTCAAAGCAGTCACTCTGTAACACAAAAATGTCAGTAGAATTATTCATGATTCTTGTGGGAGCGTGAACCAGTTGAGGGTTCCTTTGTACAAAGATTATGCTCTTGTAGATACTGTGTTAGGATATATGCAATTAAAACCACAACTAAGTTATATCTGGAAGGAAGATGCCTCGATGCTTTATTTTTATGTATGTGGGAAATATTTTCTGCTAGTTTTGGCTGGATAATTAAGTGCATATAGTGAAGCAGAGAAAGAAGGAAACCTGTTCTAGTGCCACAGGCAACAGAGTATGTAAGGAATGTCCCAGTGTCCCCATTTAAACTTTGTATTCAAAAACAAACAAACAAACAAAAAACAACAACAACAAAAAAACGTGATACAAGTGGAAACAGCACAGCTTCCAGAACCTCAGAGCCTGAGTATCCTCTTGCAACAGCTCTGAAGCAGGACTTTTCTGCAATCACAGAGCAGTGAATAACACCTGATTTCTACCTCCCAAAAGGCCGGCTTTCTTTCAGGATGTGGAACTCTGGAGTCAAGGCATCATCCAGGCAAAGGTGTGAAGAGAAGTTAATTTGGGAAGCAGCCTAAGAATGAGGATCAAAAGCTTTTCTTGGAAGAGGGATATTATCCATGTAGTCTTAACCTGCTCGTCAAATTAAAAAGAACACGTGGACCAGTCCTGCAGCTTTCCCAAGCCGGTGCACGCAGCCACATTGAGAAGGGCCTGCTTTGTGTGAAGGTCGGTACAAGCACCGTGCATCACCCTCACCCTGCTCACGCGCTGTCACAGGGGATCTGCCACAGGACACGTGGTGTGTTGCCTTGCGTGGCTCCCTGCCCAGGGGCAAAGCCCTGTCTGAGGGAGTGACATGAGATTTGTCAACAAGATAGGACGCTCAGCGAGCGCTTGTGGCGTGTTTTCTTACTTCTCTTGCTCAGAAACACAATCAGCCTGCAGACTCTGCTATGAGACCAACTCTTTCAGCCACACGGGTTAACAGATCACATTCACCCGCAATATATATATTTTTAATTATTTATCTGAGCAATTAACAAGGTGGGTTTTTCTGCAGGTGGAGCAGGTGTCTGTTTAGCACAGGTGCAGATCCGACCCCCTGGGAAGTGCAGGTGACCTGCTTTGACAGTAAACATGGTAAAGAAGCCTGTCAGCAAAGAATAGTGCATTTCACGGCAGAACTGAAACCTAACCCTGCCTTTTGAGTGTGGCCGGACTTCTGGCAGGGTCATGGAGAGCTGTGAAAAGTTTTGTCACCTGAGAGCCCCAAGAGGCATGCTGCTATTTCCCTACGTGCTGCTGCAAAGATCCTAGACTGGGGAAGGTCTTTGCTTGTGCTGCTTATGACAGAGAACAGCATTTTCAATAGAACAATGACACACACCAAACGTCCTTTTCCTACTTCAGGTATTTGCTTAGAGGCCGTCTTCTTTGCTTTAAGAAAACTTTAAGTCCTTGCCTACCTTAGTGCTACAGTGAATGCATGATTTTCATTTAAGAATTCTGTTCTGAAAACACTTCTGCTAGACACCTCTCTGACAGCAAAATTCATAGTGCATGTGATGTTGAAAAACAAATGCCATTCAAGAGTTTCCACAGATTTTTAAGAGGCAGAAAGGGGTCTTGATTATTTGATCCAAAATGAGTTGTACATGCTACGGGGTGTTCCCCGCTAATTCTGGCCTCACACCCATCCCTCCCATCTAAACAGTGGCAGACATTTTAGAAGGACGTTTAGTTGTGACTGGATAAGATCTCAACTTCTCATAAAATGCATTAGCTAACCATTAGGTAATGCTACGAAACCTTCAGCTTGGGTCATCGTCTCTTGCTAGTCAACGTTGGTGATGGAGGTGGAAGTAGATGGATACTTGCCCGGGATTTGGGGCCATTTTGGTGCTGATCCTGCCCCTGGCATAAATCAGAGTAGAGGATTGTTCTCATATGTGTCTGCTTGGAACAGTCTCCATGTATGTTCATCGTACGCTGAAGATTACAGTCTGGATTGCTCCTGCAGCATTGTTTTTTTGAAGCTGCAGAACGGGCCAGCAGGTTTACAGAAGCTGACTTGAAAACGCACGCTGACATCATTGCTGCAGGTTTCTGACTCAGCAGAGACAGAGATGTGTTTCTCAGAGGGGAGGATGTTGTTTCAGTTACGCTTCAGAGACTGTTTGGCATGAAAGACTGAGCAGGGCGGAAACTTTCACTTTGAGCAAAAGAACAGTTTTAGCAGAGCCTGCATGTACCTTTTCAAGTCTGTCCCTCCCCACAGCTCTCCCAGGCAAAATGTTCAACTCACCAAACTGATGGTGGCAAAAAAATAAAAAATGGAAATTCGCTGCCAAAAGTCCTTTTCTTCTACCTCCACTCCTTGGCAAGCTGCAGGAAAACTGGTGGATGTAGCAATGATCTGGCACAGCTGAGAGGGATTTTCAGCTCCCCAGTGAAAGCATTTTGCAGGGTCCCTTTAGTTAGCCCCTATCTCCATGAGCATCTAGTAACGGCTACAGTGGGGCAGCCAGTCGGGGCATAATCTCTGTGTTTGATCATCTGAGGCAGGTGCTATAGTGCCGACCAGAACAGCTCTGCAACAAGTAGAATCAGGCACGATGTTGGATATTTTTTGAAAATGCTCATGTTCAATTTGTGAAACTCATACTTCTTAAAAAGGCCTCTGTTCGGGTGAAGGAAGCAGTTTTCCTCTTGTGCTTGCACATATGCATTCTTGATCTGACGTGACTTGCAACCACAAGAGAGCACTCTTTCCTTTGAAGATTTCTCAGCTTCTCCAGAAAGCTAGAGACGTGCCGTATAAGTTTTGCAAGCTGCTCGTGAGCTGTTTCAGTTAGACCAGAGCAGCCGAAACAACAAAGCTTGCAGTTGTCTTTTGGATTTCATTGTGAAAAGCCTTTGGGTAGTTTTCAGATGACAGAAGATCCTTGGTTCCTGAAAGGGAGGAGTTCTGCCAAAACTTTGAAGATCCCTGTAAACTTTGCAAATTACCCAGCTTTTGGAGACAATTATATCAAACGATATTGTGGATTACAATACATGAGAAGTGTTTAGAGCCTGGAAGATTATTTATGTTTGGCGTTAACTCGTATGGTCATAATTTCAAGCAGGGAGAAAAGGAATACACAGGAACCCTCTTATTATCTTTTGAAATATGAAGATCAGAGGAAAAGAAGGGTTTAAAGTGTGGAGTGATGGTCCTCAATACCTGTCTGTAAATTAGCTGGCATCCTGCATCTATAAAAACATCAAGCCTTAGAGCTGATTACCAAGCACAGAGTGGACCTCATGAGTTGCTCGCAGTGCTTTGAGATCTGAGTTTTTACACACCACGGGAGGAATCTGCAGCCTGCGGGGCAGAGTACCTGTACAAATGTTTCCTCCTCGTTTGGATTGATACAAGATTTGGAAGCCAAATTCAGGAGCTGACATTGCGCTGGTGAGAAAAGACGGAGCATGGACAGCGGTAAAGATGATGACGGACTGTTGAACAGGATTGCATTTTCGGGAGCTATGTCCCTGGCTAACAGCCATGTGCATCCCCACCGGGTCCCCCTGAGAGAGCCCTTCGGGGTTCCCTTCCACCTGGACCCGTCTTACTGGGAGCAAGCCTACGGCGGGCACGCAGGTCGTGTCTCCTACATCCCGTTCCCTGGCTACGTGGGTGTCTATGACTATTCCTTTGAGCCTGCCTTCATTCGAAAGAGGAACGAGAGGGAGAGGCAGCGGGTGCGCTGCGTGAACGAGGGCTACACGCGCCTGAGGGAGCACCTGCCCAAAGAATTTGCTGACAAGCGCCTCAGCAAAGTGGAGACCCTGCGAGCTGCAATAAGCTACATCAAACACCTGCAGAGCTTGCTGGACTGCCATCCCCTAGGGTCTAACAGTAAGGAAACGCTCTCTGCCAAGGAGCTCCCGGATGGTCCCAGTCCTGGTCCCCTGCGGGAGTGCAACAGTGATGGAGAGTCTAAAACTTCCTCAGCTTCATCCCCCTACAGTGAATTTGAGGAGGCGGGCAGCTAGGAAATGGCCCCCTGGAGTCAGAAACCTTCAAGATCGGCTGAAAACCAAAACTAAAACCCCAGGGATTTTTCTACAGATTAAAACGAGTACCAGCAAAAGGGAAAACAGCTAGGAAAAAAAAAAAAAAAAGATAAAGGTATTTTCAATCTGTCAAAGGACTTTAAATGTTGTCTGCACAAAACTTAAAGATGATTCTTAAGCAAACAGATATTGCTTAGGTTGTTTCAGCTGTGCTACTAAACTTTGGCTTGTTAAAACCAAAGCAACTTTTGCCTTCTACTTTTCATTCAGCTTTTATTCTGTTTGTCTGTTTTCTTTTGCCTTTCACTCGAGGAGACAGCAAAACCAGATAAATCCATTTCAGGAAACTCCCCTCTGCTTTATCCCGCTTCCTCCTTTAAGTTTTATTGTCTGTTTTTCCTGAGTGCTAACCTGAGACATACCGGGTTACAAACATTTGGACTGGTAAAGGTAAGATCTAGATAACATATCTTTCCTTACATTTTTTTTAGAAAACCCACAGAAATACTCCTACTTCTGAAAAGACAGTGTTTTTTATAAATAAGCCTACATTGTGAATTAATTTCCTTTATGGCTTCTTCTAAAGTGAAAGAAGCAACTCATGCATTGGACTCTGGCTACTTGGTGATTATCCAAAGGATAATTTTCAGGAAAAGAAAGTCGGATCCTTTCACTCAAAGCCATTCTAGAAAGTGGTAGACAGAGATTTGTAAAACTGCACCCATAAAAGCAAAGCTCCATTCGTGATACAGAAAAATGTTGCCAGCCTGTTTCTTTATTTTCTGAAAAATGAGTTGTACACAAAATAGTCCTGATTGTGTCTTTTTGACAGGTCAGAGATTATATGCTTAGAAACGTATTCCTGTAGTGGTTAAGTCCTGAAAGGTACAGAAATGTACATTAAATTAATGTACAGAAAGGGTAACATTAGATATATCAGTTTATATCTGCATGAAAATGAAGGCATTTCTCCTTTTGATCAGAATGTTGCATTACTTTTCAAAGAATACACCTTTTCAAACTGATACCTCAAAATGTATGAAATACTTATAATTTGAACAATGTCTACTTAAAATGAGAACTTTTCTCCAAATTGATCAAAAAATCTTTCTTTTTCTAAGGCCAGATTTAATTAACATTTAGCTATGTGCTTAAATCTGATTCTGAATTTGGGGTAAACTCCTTCTTACTCATACATTTTGTACAAACTTTTCAAACATCTGCTTTTTTTGGCCTCATGTTGGTGAGATGGTTTTGTATCTTTTTGTCTTTCCTTCGCATACACTGACTGACCACCTGAAAAAATACTTGTGTATAAATGAGAACACGTACTGATTAAATACCTCAAACTTATGTGTCCATAAATTTCATTTAAATAATAATAATAAAAGAATATATCCTGGCTGTAGTTTGGTGGTGTTTGTTTGTTTGTCTGCTTGTTTATTTGGGTTTTTGTTTGGTTGGTTGTTTTTTTGTTGTTTTCACTTTCAGTGGGTAGTGAATGGGACATCACTGTTTGCAGGAACAACGAATGTTCAGTAAAGAATAAAGAAAATGGTTAGGAAGTGCAGATAAAGTACTACCTATGAAACTAAATTTTTAACCTAGATTTTTAAACCTAGATAGGGAGGAGGTTTGTGCTGTTGAAATCTAATAAAAATTATTAGGTATAAAAATAATGTGCTGATTTCTAGCATATTGCTATGAACATTTGCACACGTTTAGCTATTGAGTGCCTGTTTTCATGTACCTGCAGTGGAGTTACTTGGGTCTAGCTATTGCTAGAGCTTTGATCCCGATTATTTCTTCTTAAATCACAGCCAATAATTTTGAAAAACAGACACTTAGGCAAACCGCACACAATTCAGAAATTGAAAGAGCCTAAGTGAGCAAGTGGCTCAGATCATTCACTCAGCCTGACCATACTGAAGTGGCACTGTTAAAAATGTCAGTGGCAGTCACAAGCTTTGTCCTTTATTCTTTGCATGGTAGGCAGGTTCCTTTCCTAAAGACTATTTTGTTTTTGTAAGAGCTGTTACTTTTGCAGGTCTGTTTCCCAGACCCAAGGAGTTTAAGCACAGTTACCTGGACAGTTCTCGCTAAGGATCTAGAGCTGAAGCACTAATTTTTGGGTGCATAAGCATTTGTTATCCAAGAAACGAGAGGAGTGCAAGGTAGTGGTAGGAATGTCTGATCGGGTTCTACTACTTTTATGTCTTTCCTTCTTTCCTTTTTGGCCTCTGAGAAGAGATTCAAACTCTCTCTGTGCCTCAGTATTGAGATTTCTGGAAATATGATAACCAGCAGTAACTCTATCAGTAAGCCTGAATTGCATTTCTCCCTCTATACAGAGATTAAATCTCTGTTATCTGTGAAAAAATATATGCTCCCACAGAGTACCTGAGTCAAATTCTGTGAAACACATAGTTGTTTGTAAAGCACTTTGAAGATGAAAAGCACTCAACATACATACGTATAATGGCAGTAAGTAACCAAATCAAATTAAATGAGTAAAAATGAAAACGACCAGAACACCTGTTACTTTCCAAGCAGGAAGCATCAGATAACTCTCCAAAAGAAATAAATTTAGGTCATATGCTTATCACGGAGGCTTGACCTCTGCATTGACATATCCAAGAGCCATAATCCTGTGTTTCCAAATCCCAGAGGGAGGGTAGGGCATGCTGCCTTCTCAGTGATCAGCTAGTCCAGCTGGACAGAGAAGCAGACTGAGCCATGGCTCTGCCCCTTTAGCTTCATCTCATGTGGGATGTGCCTCAAGGGGACTCTAACCGAGGGGGAAGCATCTCTGCTGTGGGCCTGCACTTGACCATCGCTGCTGTACGGTGATCCTTCCCATGTGAGGTGCAGGCTGATCTGCTGCATGTCTAGATGGGACTGGTTTGTTTCTTGTATATCCTTAATATTCTGCAGTCAGAACCAAGCCTGGATTTTGTGAAATAATGTTTAGGGAAAGACCCCCGGGCCTCACGTCAAGAAGACTGGTTAAAAAGTCTATATATTAATAAAAATATGTTTATATACACATTTCAGATTTTACATTTCACTTTTTAACAGCTCTGGAGATGTCCTTAATGGACCTGCTGATTCAACCTCAATGCGGAAGGTGCAAAAACTAGAATATCACAGGTAGCTTAATTTAATTTTAAAGGGAAATAAGTTTCTGGATAAAAATGAAATTCTTTCCGTGAAAAATATCTGTGACAGGTTGGACCACTCCTAGGGAGGTTGTACATTTCCTTTCTGCCAGTTCCTGCAGGCATGCAAACCTCTTGCACACTTCTAGCACAGGGAAGTAGGAGACAGGTAAAGATTTTCCAAATATGGATCAGTGCTTCCTACCTGTGTCAACAAAAGTTTCAAGGGAATGCTACATTTCAAAAGCTTCTTAAGCTGTTTCTGTCTAGACAAAGGTTTTCTTCAAAGCTTCGAAAGTGTATCATTACAAGACTTTGAAAGCAGACAGTGATCCAGGTTGTCACCCTGAGAGTTAAAGTTTTAATAAAAATGGTGACCAGGAGAATTCTGTCCATGTCATGCAGTCACTATTTACAAGAAAGGTGAACACTGATATCCCTAGGCAACCGTGCTGCAGCTTTATCAAAATCCTGCACACAAAATACAGACACTTTAATATTTCTATCAAATGTGAGAAAACCCACGCATCTGTCATCTTCCCTCTTCTGCCATTAAATTACAAATCCATTTGCTCCTTGATACTATCAGCATTTTAAAGATGTGTAATCCTGGCCATGGGATTGCTTTTAATCCTCTAATAGCTATTTAGCTGATTTCTTTGTAAAATCCTGTCCGCACTCCTTTCATGTTATATTACCCAGTGTCAATAACGTGGCCAAAGAAAACCAGAAGGCACTGCAGAGAAGTCATGTTCAGACAGTAAAGCAATCAGGGTCAATTTATCCCACCAGAATAAATGAACAGGGAACAGCCACAGAAAAATAAAGAATCTTTGAAAACATTTGCCACCAGCATACTTGGAAGTAGACAAAAAAAAAAAAAAATCTGAAACATTTCAAGTGGTACCAACAGGAGAGCCCTGCTGAGGTTGTCTGAGGTCAATCACTATGGCTGCAAAAGGTTTCAAGCCAGCCTCTGCAAAATAGTCTAAGCTCATGTAACCTCATATAGCCCATACCTCATCAGTAGTAACCCTCAGCATGCAGGTAAACAGCTGCAAAGTAAGAGAGAAATTTGTTCCAGATAACTGGGGAGAAGCAAAGTCCTAAGACAGTAGCTGTACCCAGCCGCAGTCTCACACAGGGCTGTCCAGCTGTAGATCACGAAGCTCTGTGAAGGCAAGATGTGCAACATTCTTTGTCAACCTACACGCAAGAGGCACGCTCGCAGGTACAAATCCGTAAATGCTCACTCGTATATTTCCCACGTGTTTTTTACACCTCTTCTCTACCTCATAGCAATGGAAAACTTCTCTCAGATAAGCAAGCCAGCTGTGCAGGGAGAACAAACCAGAGGAGTGAAGGTGTTTCTAAAGGGGAGTATTTCTCTCCATACCTCAGTGGATCTCCACACAGTCAATGCAGGATAAAATACAGAGAGGGGTCAGGTTAGGATGATGGTGAAATGAGCGCAGACTGCCAAGAGCATTTCTTTGCAATTTACAGCAGTTTGGCAAGGTGGCAGTGCTCAGAAGATGCTCCAGAGCTGGCTGAAAATGTTATGACTAGCATTCTTTTGACTGAACTGAAAACATGCTTCTTTCCAGGGAATGAGGGAAGCAACTCTGAGCCAAGACCCTGGAAAGTCAACAGGGAACAACATGGTCATTTGATGCTCTGCGCAAGAGGCTGGTAGTGCTTTTCAGGAGTGAAAGGGCCACCTTGTTTAGTCATCAGTGTCCTTCCCCTACCCACTCATATCCATGTTTCATGGTTATTCCTGTCAGAATATTCTTATTTTTCTGACCTCGGGGTTTGAGATGGGAGCTGCCATTGTCTGTGGGTGGGATTTAACAGGCTGTGTTTTAGCATCCCCAATTCAATCAAATGAGCTGTTCTTTCTGGATAAAGCCCTGTGTGAGAGTCACCTGGTGGCCCAGCTACGCTTGGTTATCACCTCAGTTGCCAGAACTTTTCCTTCCAAGGCCTGAGCATGCAGCATGCTCTCGGGGTAGGCCCAGCTACCTGAGAGCATGTGAAGGCTGCGAAGCCTTTCCTCCGCCACGCCTGGGCTGAGGTGAGGGCAGAGGCTCAGAGCTCCAGCCTGGCAGTGAGGTACAGCCTCGGAAGAGAAAACTTTCCCCCAGTTTACAAACTGAGTTCAAAAATGAAGTGAATAACAACTAAAACCCAGCTCAGGAATGGATAGTGCAGGTACATGCACGGGCTGGGTTTATTGGATGCACTTCAAAGGAAAAGCACAAGAAAAGGTTAGCTTAATTGGTTTCCTTTTATTTGTCATGGCTTACAGAAGAACCGTTCTTTCCTAAGAAACACAGTAGCTGCATGCATACAAGCTGGAAATGTTGGGGTACCCACAGCCCAGCCCTGGAGCAGAGCCCTACCACTGAGTTTTCCTTGGGGAGACCAGGAGCTGCATGCAAGCTTGCAGTCCCACACCTTGCACATCTGAGACAAAGCAAAATAAAAAGTTGTTTGTTTGTTTGTTTGTTTGTTTTGGGGGCATCTGATTTCCAGTGGAAACAAAGCTTAGACAACACTCTGTGTGTGAGAGCTCCCATCCCCTAAAGCTTCTGAACCTCTGCCGGTCTTTCAACAAACTCCCATGAAAGGAGAGGCCTGAGACACAAATCATATTTCTCCAATTCTTGTCAAAATAGGGGTTGGGCAGAGGTGGGGAGCCCAGCTGAGGAGTTAAGGCTCTGGCTGATGAGCTGTGGTGCTCGATGCTGGGTCAGATTTCCATGCCACCCAATGGCTAGAGGCCACAACCCACGGGGCAACACAGAAAACAGGCGGTGCGCCTGGTCTTCGGCCACCTCCAGTCATAACTTGGTCATAACTTGCTGCTCTCTAGATGTAGTTCTTTAAATTTAAGAAGGACTGAAGAAGTCCTGTACTCTGATGCAGAGGTCTTGTCCCAGGGGAACTCATATGGAGGTGATCCATACATCCCCACACCCAGTGGCATTAAAGCTCTCTGATACTTAATGAATGAAACTGATAATAAACTGTGTAACGTATAAATAAAATAAGGTGCATGTACAAACACAGGCATGTGTGCTGCGGTGTTTGTACACAGGAGCAGGAGGAAGGATGGGGGGGAGAAGAGAAAGTGGTTTTGAAGTGTGGCACACTGTGTGATATCAAATTAGCTGCATGGCTGAAACCAGGGAAATACGAGCAAATTAGATACGACACCTCTGGGGAGGATTAACTCATGAAAAAAAAAAAAAAAAAAAGGACTTGAAGATAACGTGATAACATATAACACATCTGCAGGCAAACCCTGTGGAGATGAAAAAGAACTGTGAGATCTTGCATAGCAGAAATGCTAATAAGAGCAAGCAAAGCAGTGACCCTCATCAACCAGGACATAAAGGGAAGCATAGGCAGGGCTGGAGAGAGGGCCTGACACCCCGCCAGTCAGTGGTGTGGGTGTTTTCTACCATTTAAAGTGCATTCCTCATTCCAGCTCAGGGTGCCCTGAGTTCAGGGAGGACTCAGCTTTCCATCTTGAGGCTGTGCTCACTTTGGGCACCCCTCATAAATGTGGCCATGACGTGCTGCATCTGCTGTCTCTGTCATGAGCCAGAAATGAGAGGTGGGGCAGGCTGGGGCTGAACTACACGGTGGTTCTGCATCCTGGAGGAGGAACACAGAATAGCAGGGAGGCTAGGAGGAGCCCAGCACCATGATGAGAGCTATGATGAAGAGAGTGGAGCATGTGGAGAGTCCAAGCATAAGACATTTCTCTAGTAAATGAGGAGTTTCTCCAAGGGCACCACTCTTCCTCCCTCCTCCTCCTTCTCTGCCCCACACACGAGGAGTCAGAAGTTTATTTACATATTGCTACTGTCCATCAGTCTCTGTAGTTCTCTCTTTCTCTCTCTGTCTTGTTTGCCCCTGTAGCTCTGGCTATTGCTAGAGGGGCAAGGGTATAGTGGCATGGCCTGGCTGTGTAAGTGGTGTCCTTCTCATACAGCAGCCTGATTTTGGCATCCTTTCTTCCTTACATCTCTCTGCTGACCACACTATGTGCTGATCTTGGTGAAGATGGATGTGCCTTGCAGCAGCTGGGTTGGAGATGGACAGGAAGCTACTTAATAAGCAAAATTATAAATAAATAAATAAAAATATCCAAAAAAAAAAGGCTGAGACCACAGCATTTGCATGACAGTGCATATGTCTACCTGCACCTCAGCCACACCACAGTTATCTGCCTACCATCACCCCTCATTCATCTTTCCTTGTTAGTCTTTGCCAAGCACCTCCGAGCATATTCCTTATCAAAGCGCTGAGCGGCTGTGAACAGGCTGTGCTCGGGCTGGGGAGCAGGGGCTGATGACAGTGCTCAGCCCACCATCAGGAGGCTTGGGAATCAAGTAATAAACCCAGGTTACTTCAGCCCTGGGTTTCCCCTCCTTTTCAGCAACGGCGTGGCCCTCTTCTTGACGCTGTGCTGAGCAGATCCTGCCCTGCTTCTCTGGAAAATATCACCTGGCTGCCTGTCTACCATTTTGCTCCCACGTGCCTCAAGCTCACAGATAAGCCTGCCTGTGAGCGTTACCCAGGCTGCAGTCCCACTTTGCAGGGATGTTGATGCCCCGTGGAAGCAGTGGCGGCACATCCCGAGGGGCCTGCTGGACAGATCAAAGCTGGGCCGTGCAGCGTGTCACCACGACACGTGCAGCACAAATGTGGGGCATTCGCCTCTGTTTATGTGCTGCATGCTCCGTTGCTTTGCATTTTTCAGTGCTATGAAAGCTTCAAAAGCTCCATTTACATTAATGAGCCCATAAAGCATAAGGTTATTAAATGTTGTTTATAGTACCCTGTCTGAGAAGCTCATTCAGTTACCAGCTGGCTCAGTTTTTACTAAAGCTAGTTTCAGGAGGGTGCCAAGTTGTATCTGCATGTGCTGTAGGAGTTCACGTGGAAAGGACAAGAAAAATAGCGACAACACAATCACAGTGCAATGGTTGAGTTATTCTGTAGTAGGAACAGTCAGCATTTTCAGAGCTTTGTAATTGGAAAAAAGTTGTGTTTTGAGGTCATTCTCTTAAGGAACACATTTTGCATGTGCATCTTCGGTGTAAAAAGTCACATTTTAGGTCATTCCATCACCTGATAACCACTGCAAAACTAATAAAGTCACAGTGTTTGTTGAGTGAAGGGTATCAGGAACTGTGGCTGGGCAGGAGATGGCTGTGCAGAGGGCAGACTAGGTGAGAGCAAGATGGTCAGCATTGGCATTGTGCAGAGTGGGCATTTTCAGACAGCAGCTGGACAAGAATGGTTGGAAAAGAGTTTAGGCAGAGTTAAGGGAGATGCCTAGTGAAAGGTGTTGTGAAAGGAGCCCAAGGTTTCATCCACGTGGGCTTCAGACTGCCAGAAAGGGGGTACTAAGAGTATGTTCACAGTTTCAGGGTTTCTTCTCCAAGAAGGAAGCCCAGAGTGGCCAGACTTCCTTTGGCTAAAACGTATTAAGAACACATCTAGGAAGGTCACTGCTGAGTTTTCTTTGTGGTAGAGATAAAGTAGCAATTTAGCAGTCACCTGGCATACAAGTGTGGGCACAGATGTGCATGCAACAAATGCCACCAAGAACAGTGGGCTCCAAGCACTGGGAACTGGGGCTTGGAGCATGGAGCAGGACAGGGGGGCATGTGGAGTTGGTATCAGGTATGAAGTGCCACTTGGGTATTACAATGGCATCAGCAACCTATCTCCATGAATCATCAGGATGATATATTTTATTTTATATCTAAAGTCAAATTTTACAGATAAGGAAATGTTCTGGAATAATTCTAATGTCGATTTTCAGTTCAAAATGATACAAGTAAAAATGCCATAAAAATGGATGTATATTGAACCATGTCTGCAAAAGAGGCAGGTTTTATTTTATTTATTTATTTATTTATTTTCCTAAAGCATTCCACTCTTTTCAGCCAGCCCTGATTTTTAATACTGAGAACAAAGGCCATAAGTTCAAATATTGACAGTGACTTCATTGCAAAGATTACAAAAGCAACATGCAGCTTAGGCCGATCTGAAGTTTTAAGCCATGCAGACACCATGAAAAGTATGAATGGAAATCCATTGGACTTAGAATTTACTCAGGAATGTTTAAGGAAAGGCAGTTCCTATGGAAAACAACAACAAAAAAAAATTCTAAAGCTTTGGAGAATCAGTGGGAACCCTGGAAGATAAAATACTCTATTTTTTTTCTGAGAATATTTAGGATAGAGATCTTTGGACAATAGATTTTATAGAGACAATTGCAGTACGTCTTGGTTTCAGACAGATAATAAATAAATAAATAAATAAAATTACTACACAGATGCTCTAAAGGGAAAATGTGTATAAGACAGGCTACAGGACAGCACTAAGAGTATATTCTACTTGGCACATTATGTATGTAAGACAACACCTATATGGTTAAATCATTTTCCTCTTTTCTTTCTTGCTTTTTATCCCAGATCCAGTGGGACAAACTCATCACTTCATGAAAGATTTGGCAGCTCCCTCCAAGTCCTGAACCTTATCCAAGTGATAATTATATCTGTTTGAAATCCAGGAGCTGAGAACTAGCCTCAAGCCACTCAACAAAGGCTTCTCCAGTGCTCTGAGGAAGCGATGCCGACACTTCCCTTCTCGTTGTCTACCTCCTGCTGAAACGTATTTGCAGAGTTTCCTGAAGCCTTTAAGGCTTTTCAAGAGATCTGGTGGAACTAGACCTAATCTCTCATGGGGTATCATCACATACAAAGACAAAGGAACACCCCCACAGGCATAGTTAATGCAGACAAACATAAATGGCTTTTTTTTTTTTTTTTTTTTCTCCTCAAGTTGCAAATGTGTAATTAATCTCAGTTCAAATTTACATGTTTGATCTGCTTCTTTTAGACAGTAGGCCTCAGATGCCTTTGAAGGAAAGGGAAGACCCTGTGATTTGATCTGAAGTGCCTAGGATATGCTTGGTGTTGACGTGGGCAAATCCTCCGTGTCCAGAGCTGGTCAGGTGCTGAGGGCCCAGAGGGGTATGCTTAGCTCAGTGGCTGAAACAGGTCCATGGGATGGTAATCCAGCAGCTGCTGGGTGAGCCCAGCTTTAAAAGCCATCAAGATGGTGGAACAGAGATTAAAATGTCTAAGGAATGGAAAGGAGCCTGATCCATCTCCTGCTTGTGTTGGTGAAGATCTATGCATTGGGTTTAAGAGCTGTTGGGTGGTGTCTCTAAAATGCTGTGCACAGGGACAGTGGTGACAGCCACACTACCTCTCACTGCTTGGAGTATGATTTTTTCTTCCTTTCATAGTCATGGAGAAATCAAAGGAACTCCCTCAACAGAGCCTTGCAGCAATACCTACTTTGAACTTCCCAGCAACACAACAAATGGAAAACCAGCACTGATGTGCTCATAGGTTCAGCTGCTCCCTCAGCCACAGAGAAAGCAGAAGTGCAGATCTCTCCACTTTGTAAAGGACTTGTCCTTCTTCCTTACCATAAGAGACACAATGCACCTCGATTCCCTCTGGGCTTGTGGCTGGTGAGATGTTGGCTCCTGGCTTAGGAGGACAGGAGCTGAGGTGTGTCCCAGGCTAGACTGCTGGGGGAAGTGCACTGGCACACAGATGGAGAAGAAACCATGGCAGTATTTGTCATAGTGAGCAGCTCAGATGTGTGCTGGGGTCAGACACAGCTCTGTGGGTGCCCCAAGGGAATGCCCACTACGGGACAGTGGTGGGTCTCAGCAATACCATGGGTGAGGGATTAAAGGCTGCTCTCCAGGAGGAAGGCCATCCTCACACAAGGGCAGTGTCTCTGCTGCCATGTCCCCAGGTCCTCTAAAGCCATGGCTTCAGGGAAAGGCCTGCTGCATTGGCCATCTAAAGCCAAGCAGATCAGCTCCACCTGGCAGGATGACCTTCACACCAAGCCATTTCTCCAGGGCTCCGATGAGTGAGGCACCTGGGCACCTGTGGCATGGTGATGGAAACTTCTTGCAGATGAGAGCCACAGCAGGAGCTAATCCTCCCACAAATAAGCTCTCCAAGTCCTCACTCCTGTAGTTTAAAAGAAAAGAAAGGAACGGAGATGAAAATGGATCCACATCAAAAAGGGAAATTTCCATTTGAAGTGCTGAGAATTCAAAGCCACGTTCGAGTCAAATCCTCCCCAGCAGCGGCCCTTTTTCTCCCCTCAGTAGTGCGTATCAATTTCTTCTGACAACAGTTTCATGGCTTCGGGATAAATAAGCCCAACTTCGTTGGTATTATATTTTACAACTACAGACAGACCATGGAGATTAAAATTCCTGGGATGAGTCACCACAGGCGGGGAGGGGGGAGGTGGGCCTGTTGAAAAGCCGATGTTGTGAAACACGGGCTGAACACGAAACAAGCCGAATCCAGCCTTTCATCCCCTGGGCTGCAGAGACCAGGGAGGAGCCATGTGAGGGGCGACCAGGGCAGAGTGAAGGAGGCACCAGCACGAGGAGCCCCACCACAGCACCTCCAAGGATAGGCCTGCATGCTGGGTCAGCCATTAGGTGCAAGCTGGGGACACCCTGAGGTTTCCTCACCCTTCATGGCCTGAGATGTGCAATGTCTTGGTTTGATCTCAGGATTTTTTGGAGTCTTCCACGAGATACACTGAAGCAAAGCCCCATGTGCTGAAATGCATCACTGAAAAGCTTTCTGCTGAAAATGTCAGTCAGGAGCTGTCCCTCTGCCCACTCCAATCTTCTTCCTCACCCTCCAGACAAAGCAACCTGATGAATTGGATGGGAAGTATAGGTGAGGCAAATAGGCTTCATCAGCAAAAAAACAACCAAACAACAACAACAACAACAAACTGCTGGAGAAAACCCACCCCAACTTGCCCTGGAAAACTGCCTTTGCTGGGAGCATAGCCAGAAGGAGCTGGTGTAGGCCACTGGTGCATGCCTCCCTGTTTACAGCTGCCCTGCACACAGGAGCATTCAGGACAAGTACTCCAAGAGCCTTTGCTGAACAACTGAAGAAGTCCAGAAGCTATGTTAACTTGTTTCACACCCAGACTCTGTCCAGGGTCTAGCTAAAGATGGACTCAAATCCTCCAGGATTGTCCCAGCCACACTTCCCAAATCTCCTGCTCCAAGCAATGCTGGTCTCTGCTGAGGCAGGCCTGTGGAAGCGTGGTGGGAGAGGTCCCTAGAAGACTTCCATGCATCTGCAGTTGGCATTAATAATAGGACTAACTCAGCTATGAGTCTGTCTGGATTTACTTTTCCACAGCACACCAGCAACAGAGCAGGGCAGAGGAGTAGCTTTGGTATTAGGGACTCAAGATGACTATCTAGTTCACCCACAGCAAAACCTAAGATCAAACCAGCAGGAAAGTAGCTGGCGATTATCTACTACACCATCCTGCACCACAGATGGAGCTCAGCAAGCATACGTGACAGAAGACGAAGCAATGCAGTGCTTCCACTCACTCTTGCCCAGGTGTATGGAGTTGCTGGCACGCTGCATGTCAGTGCTACTGACACACTCATCTGTGTTGGGGAGGCTTTCCAAGCTCATGACACACATCAGCAGTTCCTGAGCAAGTGAACACCACCTCAAGGAGTGCCATAAGCTTGGAAGTGTGACTGGTAGGGGAGCCAGCACTGAGGAAATTAAAGAGTTAGCAATCACTTGTCTTGTGGTTTTTGGGTTTTACATTGGACTGACAGCTCTCATTTCTCCCTTGTTGATCTGCTTGCCTTGTGGCTGGTTTTTGGGGGGGCAGCAGCACAGCCTGAATGCTCAGCGGGGCATTTCCTTGAGTGATGGAGACTTTCCCAGCAGCTTTGCCAGCTCCTGGGCATTGCATGTGGCATGCCACAGGTCAGAGAGGGCAGTTCTGGTTTCCCAGGCTGTACTCCTCGTGCTTCTCATCCATGCCTCGTTCCTCTGATACCTTCAGCCTGCTCTTGTGCTATGTGTGCATCGCCAGATGTACTATCATCTTATTTTGCAAAGAGAAGTCAAGGCTACACCTAGATAGAGTTACTCAGTGAGCTTTTTATGCCAGGAAGGAGAGGTTGTGTTTTCATCTTCCTTGTGGTGGGACAATGGGAACCCAAACATCCCCATGAGCAACCTGACGCTCCCTCAGCTTCTGTCCCTTAGCACATGAATGCATGCCCAAGGCAAAAGTGAGGAGGACCATTTAGCACTTCACACAGGTCTAGGTCCTGTACCCTTGAAGCATGGAGGAGTTTAGGAACCTCTCTGGCACTGAACTCAAGGTAAGAATCTGACTCAGGGGCTCTGCTTTGTAACCAGGGCACTATGAAAAACTCCAAATTTTGGAGTGACTACTTGAAACTTGCCAGTTTATAAGCTTTTGTGCTCTCAGCTTAGATCACAACAGGAGTGAACCCATCCCTCCAGTGGTGCTAGAAGACCAGGAGGAGATGGGCACTCAGGGCTGCCGCATGCCTGCAAGGCATCGTCCCTGATTCAGAGCTTAGTATTTAAATCGGAACTACTAATAAAAGACTTCTATCAGATAGAGCACCAAGACATAGGAAAGTGAAATTACTTGACACCACCAGGACAAGTCCCCGGTGGCTCAATACTGAAAGCTGCTCTCTGAAGCCATCCCCAGATGCCTCTGCCTTATGCTAAACTTTCCTCTCCAGGAGTTAGTTGGTCTGTGATGTAGGACTCACTTTCTGCCAGAGGAACAGGGATTGAAGAAGACAGCAATGATGCTCTTGCCTGCTATTGATAATAATCAAATAGTTTGAATTCCTGCCCAGGAGACAAGGAAATTAGTATTTGTCTCACAAACAAGGCTTTGTGTTTCTCAATCAAGATAAAACTTCTGCCTCATCCACTGTCCATTAATGGAAGAGCTTGCAGGGTTTGGCAGGAAGAGCAGCCAGGAGCCTGTGCATTTTCTGAAACAGGATGGTTTTGGAGGCCTTTCAGATGCTCCGTGTCTGAGGAAGGGGCAGGAGGGACAACCTCTCCCTGGAGCAGCCCCCAGCACCATCCCTGCTCCCTGGCTGGCTGCCATACAGGGGCCCCTTCCAGGGCTGCTTCTGCACCATGGGGTGCCTACTGCACCCAAAGGTGCCCTCCTGCCAGCACAGCCCTGGGTCACGGCTGCTGGCTGAGCAAAGAGCCTTCCCCTCCGCTACAGGGTTCAGTCCCTTGCTGCAGACATGCACAGGCATATGGTGGGAGGGGGAACGACAAAGTCCTTTATGGGCTAGGCTCAAAACACAGCCAAAATGGGGAATAAAGCACTCATCACAGCCCTTTCTTTATCTGCCTGGAGAAAAGAAAAAAAAAAGTCCTCCTGTGATAGGTGAATGGAGAAAATCCCTTTGGCGACAGCTACAATATAAATACCCTCTGGGGAAGAAATAATTTACAGTGATGCTTTTTTCTTCCTCATCCAAGAAGTGGTTAAGGATTTGGCAGGGAAACAGTGGAGGAACTGATCGGTCTATCTATGATTTTAAATCTTGATATCTTGTCTGTGAATGCCACAGATTTATAGCCCAACAATAATAAGCGTTAGTCAAAAATAAAACAACAAGCTTTCTTTTTTATTCTTTTTTTTTTTTTTCTTTTTTCCTTTTTAAAGATTAAAAGTGCAAACAGGTTACGGTTCTTAAAAG
This sequence comes from Oxyura jamaicensis, assembly GCF_011077185.1. Lineage (NCBI taxonomy): Eukaryota > Metazoa > Chordata > Aves > Anseriformes > Anatidae > Oxyura > Oxyura jamaicensis. The sequence goes on along the minus strand of NC_048893.1, from coordinate 55,652,169 downwards.
CCAGGCGCTGGCTAACGGAGTGATTTATCGGCAAGGCATTATTCCAGACAGAAGACCCACCTTTCCTTCTGCCTGGAACTGTAAAAAAGGTAACAAGGAGTTCTGGGGTGTAACTATTTTTGGCAGTACAGCCGGTAGCCTACTGCCTGGGGACTGCACGAGAAATGCAGCGCAGTGCTGGCACCCCGAGACCCCTGTGCTTTAAGCCGAAGGGCTGCCGGTTGCTTCCCCACGGGGATGCAGCTGCCCACAGGTTTCCAGAGACCTCTGCTATGGCTCACGGCATTGAGGAGAGGCTTCCTGGAAAGCTGCAGGAGTTGGAAGGCCCCGTGAGGCTTTGGTGGTGGGTCTGAGTCCTAGCCCTGCCCAGCAGCTGCTCTCAGCCCCCATTCAGAGCGGTTCCTTGGGGCTGGTGGCCGGCTCTGCCCTGGCCTACCCCGTGAGCAGTAGTGCCCGTGGCTGCTGCCTCTCATGTGTGAGTGACCACACGCACACCAAAGAAAGTGAAGAGCAACAGTTTGGGGCAGAAGCACCTTTGGATGCTGGTGCTGACATAGAAAAGCCAAGGCCAGGCTTCATGCAGTCCACATACTCCAGACAAGGAAGGACTCAGAGATCCAGAGCCCCCTCCATTATTTCAAACACTGTACTTGCTTGCTTTTCATCTCCCTCCTTTCCCTTTCAATTTTGTCACGAAACCCTTGTCTAGTCCTCAAGCATGTACCTTCATAACTGCTGGCAGCCTGCTGTTCTCCACGGGTGACTCTTCCCTGCCAGCATGCTCAGGTTTGATTATCTCCTGCAGCTTAATTGACTCAGACAATGAGCTGCTGCTCTAATGCACCAGGGCTTGGGCATTGCCACGCACACACCCACGGCCACCTCTTCACCCGTGGGAGGGAGCTGCACCCCTCCTTCCCACCTGCTTCTTCTTCCCCTCCTGAACAGGTTCCCCAGGTTTGACTTCAGAGGGCAGCGCTGGGAGCCTGGCCTGGCCTCCCACCCCATGCTTGGACCGAGGCCAGAGGGGGAAGAGCCCCGGATCCCCACCCTGGCTCCCTGGCTCAAGGCACATCTTGCACGCTGTAAGGAAGGAGCTGGTGCCTCGGTTTCCCCAGGCGCTGAGGGAGGAGAGGAAGCAGGAAAATGCTTCCCTCCCTCCCAACCTGTGCTGGGCAAAGCTGAGCCCAGGTGGAAGGCAGGGTGCTGGCTGTAGCTCAGCTGGTGTAGGGGGAAGCAGCAACCCCGGGTGCACCTGGCACCTCCTTTTAGGAACCAGCTTCACCGCAAGGCTGAGTCAAACACCTCGGTATCAGAGGGAGGGCAGCTCAGTCCTCGCGTTTCCTTTGCTAAGCTAGTAAATGCCAGATCAAATGCTGGCAGAAGGCTCCATTTCCCTTTCCCGGTCCTAATCTCTGCAATTAAGACGAGTGATTATTTTGGTTTCTCGATGTTATATACAACGTGAACCAAAGCAGCCTTCTGGGCTTTGGGAGGGAGCAGGCAGTGAGACGGGGATGTGCTCAGCACCACCACAGCCAGCAGCAGCGCCGGCAGGAGATTGCTCCGGTGTACCCACACGTCTGCCCCGGGAGCTCGGGGGCTTTGCTGTGCCCGCTCCTCTCCTGCTGGCCCTTGACCTGCACAGCACTCCTTCTACATATCACAATAATTATTAAAAAAAAAAAAAGTACCCAAACCCCATGAGCGTCTGGAACACAAATTAATTCTCCGTGTGTTGAGGATGCCAGGAGGTTACCACCTCCCTCTCCCTCCTGCAGCGGACAGAGCACCTGCCGCAGATGCCTTCAGCCTCTGGCTGGGGACCTGCAGCCCTCCTGCTCCTTTTCTGCCCCAACCCCCCTGCTACCACCTCTCCAGGCAAAAAAAAAAAAAAAAAAAAAAAAAAAAAGGGGTCGGTGCTGATCAAAACCGCTCAAGCTCAGGGCTCAAGAGAGCAAAGCAAATGCCAGTTATGGGCAGGGCCCTCTGCGTAATTGAAGCGCTCCCTCTGCAAGCAAGGGAGCGTGCTGGCACATGCTGCGGGAGGGATATCGCTTTTGTGAGATTGCTTTGAAGGCTGGGGGGGCGGAGGGAGAAGAGAAGAGGCCAGTTAAGTGTGTTTATGTTTGAGAGGAACAAAGGAGAGCGGAGGAGAGGCCGGGGGTGCCTGCGCCAGAGATGTGTCAGAGATCACTTGTTCCTCCTGGGCCAGGACACCAGCCCGGGACCACCAGCGGAGGAGGAAGCAGCGTGTGCGAGGAGCTGTGTTTAAAACCGGGAGAGCAAAGATAGGAAAAATTCCCAAAAGACTCAGGATGGTGATAAACATGACTCAGGTTAGACACTGCGCTCCCAGCCAGCACAGAAACGCACTGTGGCAAACAACAGTGCAAGCCTCTACCTTGCTGGGCCCTGGTTTGGGACCCCAGAGACGCCAAAATTTTTGCCAAATGGGTATTTTGGCAAATAAAGCACAGCTTCCCCTGCTTAAAACACTACAGGGAGGAACTGCCTGTCCTGGGGGGCTCTCACAGGGCCCAGGGATGCCCCAGCAAACTGGGGATGGATTTATAGGACTCTCAATCACCCAGCATCAACAAAAACCCTGTTTCTGTTTGCTTCTTAATGCTGCGCTGACAGTGACAGGAACAGCACCTGCACAAGCCTTTGGGCGCACTGCGAGCAGCAGGTTCCTGGCAAGAAAGCAAGTGCTCACCCGTGCTTGCTGCACAGCACGAGTCGCTGCAGCGAGCCCTGCCAGCAGAGAAAGGAAGGTGCCTTCTGCTTCCTAGAGGCAGAAGTAGCTCTGATTTGGCAGGTCCAACTTGTAAGTTAAAATGTCTTGTTCTCAAGCACAGAGCAAGATAAATGCAGCAAGCTATCCTCACTGAAAAGACAAGATCTGCATCCGAGAGCTGATTTTATTGCACTGGCTAAAAGCAGATATATTGCAGACACTCCCTGCAAGCCTCAAGGCCAGCAAGCCGTCTGCTGCAGGTCATGCTACAGGTGACAGAATGGATGAGCTGGGCAGGCAATGTCAGTGTTAGAGAGAGGGATACAACAGCTCCAGGGGTGTAGGGTAGGCCCATACCTCCTACCTATGGTTTTCCACCAAAGAAATAAATAAAACACCCCTAACAATTGTTCACCAAAGGTGAACACGTGGGCACTTTGGTGTTGAAGAGGTGCTTCTGCAGTCACCTCTATTCTAGCATGTGAATTTTAATATTGCCTGCCGTCCTAACTTACCTATTTATTTTTTTAAATGCAAGTTGAAAAAAAGAACCAGTGGACTTATCTGGAGAAAAGGCTGGATTTTAATTAGAACAACATCCAAATTTAAATACAAGTAACAGAACTGGGAAACATCTTACATTTTTACTCTCACTTTTTAGGGGGTTAGGAAACCACCTGTCTCCTCTGTACAGCACAATATATAACCAAAAGTAAGAGTAGCTTTGCAACAGGAAACCAAAATTGCCATCACTTTTTGCATTCTTAAAGGCTAGTGCATGAATGCTGATGATCAGAAGAGGCTTAAGGCATGTATTTGAGAAAGCACCTACATGGTGCACAGGATTTCTGCTTATTATTAAGAAACTGAAATTTGTTTCAACTGCACAGGTAGGTAAAATTGCAACAGTAGGAAAGGAAAACTGTTTCAAAATGCTTCTTTCTTTTTAAATATTAATGTTTTAAGAGCTCCCTTGCATTTCACATCAGAGGGTCTGCAGTATTTATATACAGAAGCTGCTGAATGGAACATGCACTTGTGCAGGAAACAGACCAACAATTTGTCTTTCAGTCAGCAGCTCCATGAGGCTAATTCACATTGCTATGTGAAATTATTTGTGTTTGAAATTCAGTGAGTCTGTCTCAGATCAGAGATGATAATCTGGAGCAATTCCACAGGAGAAAGCAGAAAACAAGGCGCTCTCTTTAAAGTCAGAACCAAAAGGAATCAAGGCAGTGACTAGTACTGCATGTGCTGCCTCTGACCCTGCAACAAATACAATGCTGCAACGTAAGGAACCAATAAGAGTGATTCAGACAGCAACATGCCATTATGCATCTTGGCATCAACAGGTGTCTGCTAAGATCCTAAACCCAAAGGGATGTTTCCTCAAAAGGCAGTCAAGTCCACACATCACAACCTGCTCCCTTTACACGAGTCCCCGGCACGGCTCCATTCTTGCTCTGAGATTTTCCTCCGGCTGCCCTCTTGTGTCTGCGTACGGGCTTACAGGCAGGCTTCACCTACCACTGAGGGCCCAGGGCTCATAGCAACCACACTTGTAACCAAGCTGACAAAACAGCACTGCATTCCCCTTCACCTACAAGAAATCCTGCCATCTGCACGTTTCTTTGCAAGGTACATCGACCGAAGCCACAAGATGTCGTGGCAACCAAGCTGGTACTGAGAGGTGTACAGACATTCCAGGCACGTAACAAACATGACACAGACACACCGCAGTGTCCATCTTCCCATTTTATTTATAATTCCCAATATGATCTACTGGTCAGCCCCCGCTCCGGTCTCATTTAATGAACATAAAAGAAACATTGGCTGAAAGCAGTCACATCCTACTGGGCCTGACCCTGCAACATGACCCACTTCAATCAGTTGCAGGACGCAGCAAACATCATCCAATCCAACTTTCACTTGCTTAGGGCTTTGCAAAACGTTGGATTAGCGCATCTCTAAGTTAAGTCACAACTTTTATTGGGCAAACAAAACCTTTCAAAGTAACAAACCGAATCCCACTGCCATTTAGAGAAGACTGCAGAACACCTACTTGGGCTGAGCCAAGTACACCAGGCGCTGTGGTACATGGGAGAGGGTGGGGGAAGAGAAGAGGACTGCGCCTCAAGCCTAGCTAATCCCTCTCAACACAAGCAGGAGACCACTCCCAACTCCCCATTTTACCCATCTGCAAACAGAGCGACCTCTCCCTGCCCAGCAGCGCCATACGCTGCCTGTCAGAGTATTTCTGTACGCAGGAAGAGCTCCAGGCACTCGGGTGTGGAGACAGGAGGTCGGGCTCACAGGCCATCTTTGCTGATGGAGGTGGTCTTGCAGCACAGCAATTAGTGAGAACTCAGGCAAGTCTGAAGTCCTGCCTGTGGAACAATCAGCCTAACGGGTGATACTGCATTTCAAAAGCCAAGACTGTTATCTTTACCCTTTTCTCCCAAGAAAAGAGCATCATATAACAAGAAGGCGGAGGGGGGGCATTAATTTTGTGTAGAAGTCATTAAAAATAGGGGTATCCTCCACTGCTGTGTTTCCAGAACAGGGGTGTGATATCTGAGCATATTACAGAGCCCAAGAGGTATGGGAAGATTCTAGTCAGTTCTGCAGAAGGCCTGGAGATGTCACTGGGTTTCTGCTGCCTTGTCACTTTCTAGCCTTTTATAACAGCAATAGGTCTCAACTTTATGGCTTTCTTGCTGATGCCAGCCGCGTGGCAGGTATTAACCACATCTGTCACGTTCTTGTAAGACTCTGGTGCCTGGAGGGGGAAAAGAAAAAAAAAAAAAAAGACAAAATTATAAACAACTGAAAGTCACAGGAAGCTGGATGTAGGCTTTTGATGCCCCTTCTTTTCTTTGTGAAAATTGAATCACAGAAGTTGAGGATGTAGAAGTAGGTGAACATACTGAGAATCCAGTCATTTTACACATCTAAAGTCTAAGAGATACTTGGCATTACAAATAAGCTTTCACCCTATTTCAGATAAAATGCTACCTGTTTTGGTTCAGTTTTCCCAATATACTCAAATAATCCAAACCACCAGCATGTGAGAACGTCGGGCCTCAGCACCTGGCCAGAAGGCACTCCAACTTCCTCCTTACAAATAGCCTTTAGGATTTATCTTCGCTGCCTCTAAGTGACAGGAGTCAGGGCTGAACCCTGGAGCTCCCCCTTGAGCACCAGGAATCCACCCCTGAACAGAGGTTTTCACAGGATCAATACCTTCGTGCAACACCAACACCCATAACAGCACAGCTACAAATGATTAAACGTACTTCCACGAGTCAGGCTGTCAACACAAGAGATATCCTATGGTGTTAACATAGAAGAACTGGAAGTCTTACTAATCAGAGTTTTCTAGCTCTTTCAAGTTGTTTTCTTTTTGAGCAAATGTAGGAATTTGTCTTAAGATGCGGACTTCTCATACACTGCTATGAATATCCATGACAGCTACAAAGTACAGTAAATTTAAAGCTGGGAGAATATAATTCAGAAGGAAGAGAAGCCACAAAATGTAACTTCTTCTCTGATGCTCTCACAAAGATTTTTCATGTTAGATACTAATTAACCCTATTGCCAGGCATGAGAACAGGGGAAAAAAACATAGCCCTCAAAACTCGTCAGACAGGCATCTCCCCTTTCAGGAAGATTTTGGGGAGAGAGAAGACTTCACACTTTTTTCCAGAAAATTGGATAGCTCTGTCAGGAATTGCAGCAGCTTTATATATAGGGAACTAGCGATTACTCCGCAGTGCCAAAATCCAAGACAGGTAGGGTCATACAGCCACAAAACAAGACTCCTTTTTCTCCTCCCAGATAATGAAATGTTAAACTCACTTCTTCCATGACCAGTTTGGGAGAAGCAACGCGGATGGCAATGCCCATGTCAGCCAGCTTGTCCAATACATCCTGGAAGTCCAAGTTACGTCGAGATTTGGCTCGAGACAGTGCACGACCCTAGAAAGTAGTTTATTTAGTTCTGGTTTTTGTAGCAGCTTGGAAAAACAGAACTCCTTCTTACTAAACCAAAAATAAAACAACAGATGCACACAGGAAAAGTAAGCTACATTCCCAACTGCTTTGAAGAACATGAAAGAATGTTGGTCAGAATGTCCACAAATATAAGTGGTTGTAAACACTGACAAGGAAGGAGGTTGACTTCTACACAGAACCCCTGGAACATTTTGGGGTAAAGCTTGACATCTGCTGCTATATCCTGCACATATTCCCAAGTCAGTTTACATTATACGCAAATACAGATTAGCTGAGGGCACAGAGCACAGTAAGCCCCAAAATGGAAAATGAATTTAGACTATAGGTGACTGGCTTCTGCATAACCACGTCTGGTATGATGGCTAGGAAAGTTTTGTATGTAAACATACTAGTCTGCAAGTGTCTTTTTACCCAAATCCCTTGTCATTGTTCACAATCCAGAGTTTTACCAGAAGCGATTTCTCTTCCTCAATCATCTTATCTCACATTGTAAAGAAAAAGGGAGAAAATCCTTTTTTCCAACTACTGAGGAGTTTTATAAGGACAGCCTCAGGATTGTTTAATGCTTGTTAGTTCAGGGAAACCAGGACTTTGTAAGAGGAGCTCATTCTCCACATCTTTACATTAATCTTTGCTTTGTATAAAGGAGGACACCCTAAATTTTCTCGAGGAGTAATCAAAACTATTCTGTAAGGGACAAAAAAACTTAGAGCGTGCAATCCTCGTGGCCTGGGACTACTGCAGCAAAGCTACCTGTATTACCAACAGATGCACCACACACTGGATTACCCTTTAACAACTTTGTTTGCTGGATGACAGTCCCATGCAAACCCCTTCTTGAAATGCTTTTTGACTCACAGCTCCATGGCAAGTAGTTCCGAAGGTCTCAGTCATGCCTTGCTCTGTGCCAGTAAGAACGTAGCTACAGGTGCCCATGGTCCCACCGATCAAAACAGGCTGTCCGGTCAGCTGCGGATGCAAACAAGTCTTAACTCACCAAGCAAAAGCCTACATCCTTAATAAATGTCTGAGAAGAACCACATCTACAAAATAAGAGGCCAGGCTCACATTCTCTCAGAACACTCCTGCTTGCCTCGGATGCCTGCTGTCAAGGACTCTGGAGGCCTAACTGCACTGAACGATGTAGACCAGTTCATCAAAAGACTTGGGTTCAACAGACAGGTGAATCACTGCAGTCTGCCCTAGATATGAAATTTTCAAGAATCTTCCAACTATTGTGGGAGTGGAGCAGAAGGGGGAGGTCAATGTCCCAAAGATCTAACAGACGAGCAGAATGTTGCCATCCCATTAGGCTTCCAGTGCAGTTAGCTCAGAGAATTCAGAGCATTCAGATCTCTGTTAAGGACTCTAAAACTGTCTGATTCATCCAAAACTCTCATCTGTTTTCCTTCTCCCACAGCTAAACTTACTTGATAATCAACAGCAATAAGAGGATGGTGAGGAGGGAAGGCTCTGGTTGACCCTTTTCTGTGCACCAACAGAGTTCGCTCCTTCCCATCCACCACGTGTTGCTCCACTTTGGCAATGTTGTGAGACACGTCATAGATAACGTGCATATCGAGGTCATCTGGGGTGGTGTTGAAGACTTTGGCAAAGGCCTAAAAAGAGAGCAAACCGTGATGTGAAATACAAGAAGGTGATGGCTGTGTACATGTGGAAGCTACCCAATATTTTTGGTAGTTAAAAGCAAGAGATCTGCTTAATGTTTCTTACTGCTAAGTTAGTGACCTGAACACTTGGCATCGCAGATAAGAAACCTCAGTAAAATTCAGGAATTGAGTACAACAGTGCTGAGTGTGACAGAAACGGACTGCCCAGACTGTTTATCTGCTCATCAGCAGTTCTAATGCTGGAATTCAACCTGATATCAACTAGACAAATTCTGCCAACTCTGAAAAGATGGCTTTTCTTGTACTCTCTTCTCCTGGTACGAGGCACGCTAAAAATATTGCCTAAGTAGCTTCTGCAAGTGCAGTCCAAGTGATGTTGAGAGATCTTAAACAGATAGTCATGACTATAATTTGTGTAAGTCTGTCTAGAAAATGCAGCTTAGGAAGCACAAAAAAAGAAGTTACATTAAATACTGCAGCTTCCCTGTATTCCATACAGCTAGCATAAAGCAGGACATGCATATCACAATATTTATATCAGAAACAACTCTGCTCCTACCTGTCTTGTTAGAAAAGTCATAGAAGAGCGGTTGACCCACGCGTAGTTTCCAGCAGCTGCCATTCCCTTCAAGTAATCCTGCCCCTCTACAGAGGCAATCCTGGCGCATGCTAGTTGCCGATCATTCACTATAATTTTGTCCCGTTTCATAGCTTTTTCCATAGCCACCAGTGCATCTGGGAAATAAACAGATTTCTAAGTGACTTCCTAATTTTGTTTCCATCTATGGGATTAACATGGGTGTCTATATTCTAAAACTGAACACACCTGTCCAGTGGTCAAACCTACAGTTTCCTCTCAAATGCAAAAGTAATTTTGTGGCAGAACATTGCTGTTTGCAAACAATATTCCCCAAGACTATTTTTAGAAATAAAAGTTTAGGTCCTGAGGTGTACCAGAAAGAATTCTCCACTTAGACAAATGAAGTTCAACCTATTGATATGTTCTAATAATCTAAGCACTTCACTTGGGTTCAAAACAATAAACACAGACGTAGCACCTTTTTGTGAGCTAAGAATTTAGTCTTTTCTTCTGCAAAAATGCCTGCCTCTGTTACACCAATGATTATGACCTCATAATCATAAGCAAATATGTTTAGAGACCCTGAAGCTGACACATGACTCAGTGAAAATCTCCATCCACTTTTGATCATATAGTAATTTAGTTTGGAGGAGTTAGAAGGGAACTATCTAGTTCTATCTCTTGCTCAGAGCAGCTCCAGCTGGATGAAGGTGCTTGGCAACTTAGTCAAATCTGAGTAACTCCAAGAATGCCGGCTCTACAAACAGCCTCTGTAAGCATTTCCAGCATTTGACAATTTTAATGGTTAGAAAAAAATAAAGGAAATCCTAGCATCTAACTGGAATTCTACATGCTCTAGTATGAGTCTGTCATCTTTTATCCTGTCCCATAATAGCAAGACCAAAGATAATTACCACTTTGGTTTGAAACTTATTGTTGCTGAAAGGCTTTTGCAATCAAGCAGACAAAATGCAAGACAACCCCTAGCAAGGCAACTTGGAACAGACTTGACAACTGCGCTGTAAGAAATGGTATTTTTGGTGCTGGAATCATCTGTCAGTGACAACACCATGCTGAAGAGTTTGCTTCACTCCAGGCACGTACGCCCGCCAGATCATACCTGTGGCAACTTGGTGGCCCAAACCTCTGCTGCCACTGTGGATCATGACGCACACCTGCCCTTTGTGGTCGATGCCCATCTTCCGGGCAGCGTATTCGTTGTAAATGTCATCCACGACCTGGATCTCGGCGTAATGATTTCCTGCTCCCAGGGTCCCCAGCTGCCAATCACAACACAAGGATCAGACAGCGCCAGTAAAGCAGCCTCCGGGAGCACACACAGAATATGGAAAACAGGGCAAATTCCTACAGCAAGGTTTTAGTTTTAGAACTGTTCTCCCAGGGAGTGGGGAGGAAGAGAGTGATGACAAATGACAAAGTAAAAGGAAGTAGAACACAGGAGCATCATCAGAGTTCTTTTTGTTCATATTCATAACACTTTTTACCATTTAAATAAGACTCCAAATAAGCAGAAGGACCAGGATCTACAGATTGTGCTGCCACTCTTTTGCAACTGACTTATGCCTACTTGAAAGACAGAAAATGTACAGAGCACTAAAAATCTACCCTTCAGTCTGTATAGGCAGTCTTATACTCGCTAATAACACCACAGGGAAATTACAGTATCCTGTTAACTGGGTTCTTAAACCTTTCCATCAGAATTAAACAAGATTTTTCATTTCCAAGACCCAGTTTTTTCAATTCCATAACAGGTGACTCCTTATTTGCTAGGTGAATGAGAAAACTGAGGACATAACATTATTTTGTGGTTAAAATGCTGTAGTCTAGTGCAGCACCACAATTCATAAAGCTCAAGAAGTTGCACAGAAGAAAACTTCAAATATGGTAGCATTATTATAGCTATCCCAGAAGAGTTCCACCCAGAGCAATGACATACTACGTACAGAAATGAAATCCAACCCTTGAACTTTAATTCAAAGTTCTGAGCTAGTCACATTTATTAAGACATCCTTCCTTGCCCTGCTATAAACTTGCTGAGCAAACAGAGAACTTACAGAACAGCTTGCCAGTCTCTTAACAAAACTATATCTGGATAGTGAAATGCTGGCAAACATGAATTCCAGTACTGGGAGTTAACTGCTGAAAACCTGATGGCCAAAGGGACCTTGGGTATGCTCAGCACTTATACATACTTATATATAATATTGTTTCTCTATATTCCAGTTCTGTCAAGAATTATTCAGAAACAGCATCACCATCTCATCTTTCCCCCTGCCAAGAACTGCTAGGCAAAGCTTCAAGATACAAAATTAGAGACCTACACAGTATCTCACACTTGAGCCCTGGGAGCACTCACAACCCTCCTGAAATGGCATTACCTGAGGTAGGCCCCTTTTCTTTGCTCTTGAGGAGACCTTGTTGGGATCAGCCTGCAGCATTCTTCCATACTCCTCACAGTGCTCCTTGTCCTCTGCCCAGGCATAGCCTTCCCGGAGAGACCAGTCCACACCCATCTCTAGTGCCTCTTCCAAATCCCTGCAGTTATCAAACAGCTATGTGAGTGCTATCCTTGGAAACATTCAAAACTCAACCAGAAACAAGGGAGTTGGGTGAGATGACCTCAAGACATCCCATTTAACCTAACTTATTCTATAATTTTATGACTAGTCCCCAGCTCCTCTAGTAAGAAGTCCAACTTAATACTTCATGAAAATCAAGCTCTATAAATATATTAACATTAGATAGATCATTACTTTTTCCTCTTCATTGTGTGAGGAATATCCTGCTTTCTCTCTCCCCCCTTTCCAAAAATACCTTTACATGTAAGGAAGTTTTCTGTCAGGGGAAATAGGAACTTTTCAAGATCGTTTAGTTATGTCAAGGTTTTAAATGGAGGAAGAAACAGCTGACAGTACACCAATGATTTTGCCTTTCCTCCTGGAGAAGCATGCGTGTAGAAAGAACATGAACAGGTTTAGGGTTTTTCCCTCTTCCCACTGATGAATCTTTCATCAGAATAAAGATGAGAGATGTCCCCTCTACTGATGTACACACAAAGTTGTTCTCTCACTTGGCATTCATGGGGATGACACCCTTGGAGCCGACACCAACAGGAATGTGGTCAAACATGGCTTGGGCAAGCTGCTCCTTCACAGGCTGCACATCACTTTCATCCAAATTTGTACGCAGTAAGCGGACACCACAGTTGATGTCAAATCCGACACCACCTAGAAGCGTAGGAAAAGCCATGGATTTAATAAAGAGAGTGCCGATGGTGAACATTTGCTGAGTATTCATCTTAAATCAGCGTCCTGGCTGACAGGGTCCATGTACCAAGTGCTGTGGATCTTACACCTTTCTGACACAATACTGCAAATAAAGTAGAACGAGACTCAGAAGAAACCTTAGATTTCAAGACAGCCATGTAGTCTTGCAAAAAAAAAGAACACTTTAAAAATTGACACACACAGCTTTTCTGTCTCAAGCATATACTCTATGCATACTCTGCTTGCTCCAACAAGCAGACAAAGAGTCTGTGTGTCTACTTACACAGATATAAAGGATACTGCCCACAGAAACTATAGAGGATATCCCTGTTCTCCTGCCTCAGGACAGAAGAAAAGTGACAGGTTAAAATCTTAGCCTAGTTCTCCAAGATAAGATGGTCTTAAAAGCAAGTCCTTTTTGAATCTTCACAACACAAATAACTAGTTATAATAACCAATAAATACTTTAAAAGATGAAACCTTAGTGCTTTGCTTAACTCTTCACTATTTAATATAAATAAATTCCACAGAGCAAGGTTTAATGTGGAAGACCAATCACGCCACCTCTACTAGTGAAAATTCTGGTGTTAACTGGTGTTAGAGACAGGATACCAGACAAGGAGATTCAAGTTTGAGTCAATCAGGAACAATGGAACTGTCTAAAGCAAGCCTGAAACATGAATATCAGATACAACCAGAAAAGCATCTCCAGACCATCAGTAACTAAAGACCAAGGTGTTTATTAAAAAGTCAAATATTGTAAGGTTACATTTTTAATAAATTGTAGAAATATTTTCAAAAAGGGTTTACAAATGTTGCTCAAAGAAAAGAGTCAATTCTTTATCAACCTGGAGAAACACAAGTTCAAAGCCTTGTGCTGTCTCTTCAAGACTGAAGGATACAACAAGCCTAAGCCAAAAAACACACAGGCAATCCTCTCTGTACTATTTAGATGTTTCCCGTGTAACCACCTGCTCCATGAAGATTCTGAGTTCAGGAATTCAAGTGCCTTTTAACTCTCTGTAATTCAGACATCTTTCACCTTGGTTCCACGTACGCAGCAGTGTAAAGACCTGCCATTTCACCTTTTTTTCAGCCACCACAGACATTTCTCAGTGCAGGTTAAGTCAGTCTTAAAGAATCCTTACCTGGTGAAACCACTGCTTCAGGATCATTCATGTCAAATGCAGCCATGTTGCCAATGGCAAACCCATAGCCCGAATGGACATCTGGCAGGCCTATCGATCTCTGAAAGAAAATGGAGGAAATTTCAAAAGTCCCACAAAACTCCATACAGCACTAAGAGCCATCTTGGTTATGCTTTGCCTTGTGGTTGTCACACGTACAGACCAATACACCAGAGAATGGATGTTCAGATGGAGTAAACACCTGAATTCAGGTAAGTATCTAAACACATATAAGTACAGGAGAGACTGTCAAAGAAAGCAGAGAGCAGCTGATCTCACTCTGTAGCGAGCACCCCGTGGCCAGGCAGCTGAGAAGCCCCCTTGGCTCTACTGACTGGATCAAGAAAACTTAACACCTAAACGCAGGAACTGTGATCTCAAACTGAACTCCAGTGTAGCCTTTTCCTGGACCCAAGAGTCCTTGTACTTACATCCTATGTAGGCAATACGTTATTGGTAGCATGCAGCAGAGATGTAAGAGTGAAGATGAGTTTATCTTTACTAATTTCCATCTAGACACATTCACAATACTTAGATACTGTAAATGTAACAAGGAAGGCATTCAACACTATTGAGTAATGTCATGTAACACTTAGTGTTTTCCCTTCTTACATATGTGATTAAGTATTGGCCAAACGCTGCATGCTGTGAGAAAAAGTCGTTTGATACAACAGAGTAAGACAGGAGTGGTGTAGTTGTAATTTATAAAAGATTTTTTTTTTTAATTGAACCTTTTCATATTACTACCAATTAAAAAAAGTGAGAACGTGCTTCTGCACAATGTTGCAATTTCAAAGCATGGTAAATTAAGATTAGGGCAGCACAAATGGGGCTCCAAATCTTTTTTTTTTTTTTTTAAATTAAAAAAGAGTCCCAAACACCCAGAAAACTGTCAGAAATTGGAACTTTTCAACTGCGTTAAACTGTTATCATGCATGTTTTTCATTCAGCCCTTCTCTAGGTAACCTGTTCCAGTGCCTCACCACCCCATAAGTGGAGGATCTCTTCCTAACCTCTAATCTAAGTCTCCCCTCTTTTAGTTTAAAACCATTCTCTCTTGTCCTGTCGTTATCTGACTGAGCAAAGTGCTGCTCTCCATGTTTTTATAAGCCCCCTGTAAGTACTGAAAAGCTGCAATAAGGTCACCCCTGAGCCTTCTCTTCTGTAGGCTGAAGATCCCCAGCTCTCTCAACCTTTTTTGTAGGATGGTTGCTCCAGCCCCTTGATCATCTTTGTGGCCCTCCTCTGGACCTGTTCCAACAGCCTCACACCCTTCTTGTGCTGGGGGCCCCAGGCACAGACACTGTGCTCCAAGTGGGGCCTCGTGAGGGCAGAGCAGAGGGGGACAGTCACCTCCCTCACCCTGCCAGCCACTCCTCTCTTGGTGCAGCCCAGGATCCAGCTGGCCTTCTGGGCTGCAAGCACACAGAGGTAAGTGAAGTAAGCAGACACCTTCCTTTCTGACAAGCTAATTTTACAGGTGGTCCTTGCAAGCCCTCCTTACTCAGAGACAGGTTCTGAGCACGCCAACTGTCCTAACACCAGCTTTGGTCCTCACCCCTCCTCAGAGCAGCGAAGCCCACGTTTCCAAGCAGTTACTCACGTGAACGATGCCAGGCAACGCTGCCACGTTCCCAATCTGTTTCATCGCAGGCAAAAACCCACCCGCACCTAAAAAACGAAGAAAAAAGCATAAAAAAAAAAATAAAATCTGATAAATTACCACAACGAGGCGCTTGGTATACGGCCTGCTCATACCCCAGGGCTCCCCACAGCCGGCCCAGGCCCCCAGGGGGGGCTGCGGGGCCGCACCAAGGCACTCACCCCCACCACGGCAGGCGTTGCGCAGCTCCTCGAACATCAGCTTCTCCAGAGGGTCGTTCACGTAGAAAACACCCTCCACCTGCGGGCGGAGAGAGCCGTCAGCGCGGCCGGGCCCCGCCGGGCCTTCCCCCTCCCCCCCGCCCCCCGATCCCCAACCCCGAGCCCTCCCCACGCACATGCATGTTGGGCACGAAGCCCTTCTTGATCCGCCAGCAGTTCTTGTCCAGCTTGTCCAGGAACTGCAGCTCGTCATTGTAGCTGCGGCTCATGGCGGCGCCCTCGCGATGCCGCTCGCCGCCGCCACCTCAGCCTCGCCGGTACCAGCGGACGGCGGCCGCCCAGGGACAAAACCTCCTCCGCCGGGCTCCCCCTGGCGGTGTGGGGCCGGGCTGCTGCCGTCCCCCAGCGTCTGGGTGTGGGATGGGGGGGGAGGCGACATGGGGCCGGCCTGCTGGGGGGGCAGTGCTGAAGGAGAAGGGGGCAGACAGCACGCCAAAATGCAGGAAGAAGGAAGGAGCTGCGTCTAGAAGATGGAGGATTAAGCTTTTAAGAAAAACGTACCATGTTCAGGGGTTGTAGCCGAGGCGGCTAAGCTATGTCATGGGGGGATTTTGCCTTAGCTGCATTTTGACAACGTACTTTTTCTTCACTTGAGAGACTGCAGCACCTTTATTTCAAGACTTTATTTCAAGAGAGGCATTAATCTTTTTAAAAACAATTTTACATCAGATAAACTCCAGAATAAATAATGCCAAGCATGCGTCTTGCTTCCCTCTGAGTCTGCTTGTTGTCACCCTTGTGAAGCCCAACCATTTCTTCAGATTTCTGAGCACTCCCTCCCACCCCACCAAACCAGGCCACCGCTCTCGGCAGGACTCAGGTGAGATGCTTCAGGAGAATCGCACAGTCGCCACAGGTGCCCGGCCTTCAGAGTCACATTAAATCAATTCATGCCTAACAAGTGGTCACTCTTCTCCTTTAGTGGTTGTAGTGAACATCCGAAGAAATCAACACATAGCCCTGTGGGGAGTAGAACAGTCACTGAATGCTATGAATTACAGAATATTTTAGTTCATTAAATTAAACTCTATCCTGGTGTTAAAAAAAAAAATAAAATACTGAAAACAGTTGAGACTTGTTACTTCCAGGTTCTACTAAATTGTCCTTCAAACTTTTCAAAAAAGCCCCCATCTTTGCCTAGTGTGCGCTATTCCTTTGCACCATGCTAGCAATGGAAGAAACATCTAAAGATCATCCGGCCTATCCAGGAAAGTTCATTTGAGCCTTGAGGTAGCTAGACAATCATAACAGACAATCATAACAAAGTGGGATTTTTTATTTTATTTTATTTTATTTTTCTTTTTAAACTAATTTGAGCCATTTTAGGATTAGTCATGTAATCTAAATTTGCCCTTTGGGCTTTCCCCATTGTCAGTGCATACAAACCAACAAACCTTCAGAGAGCAGTCCACCACAGTCTAATATACTTATCTATGAAAAGCATGAAGAATTGTCTTCCTTCCTCTGAACTATAGCCAACAGACTGGACCAGGAAGTGGAGACTATAGAATTAGTTTTTACTTGGGAATCCCACTCAGACTGAACAGGTTTAGCAGTTCTCCCATGTCCTCTCAATTCTCATTACTGACAAGAAGAGCGACTAGAGAAAGTGAGGTGGGGAGTGGGTCCCACCAAACCACTAAAATCCTTCATAATTAGCCTATAAGGTTGTTGGCAATTAGTGTTGCTGAAAGTAGTCTTCAAGCAATAATTATTTGTAGGGATTGCATACCCAGCTGCTGCAAGGTATGGGTGTTGCAAAGAAAGAGTGAAAAACAACCTTTGCATTTCTTTTCCTGAGTTGTGGTTTGTGCTTAATAGATATTGTGTGATTTGGAGAAAAATAACCAACAATTTGGAGGAGAATAACCAGGAGGCAACGACAGCTTGCTAACTACTTTTGGTTAATAGTCTTGGCCAATATCAGCAGTTATTAACAAAATCCAGTCATACTGTGCATACTGTGCACAAAATTAAATTCAGCTCCCTCCCATATTTCAACTATTCCTATTAAATTCAGCAGTCCTATTAAATTCAGCAGTACTGCATGGAAAGTGATAGCTCTAATTGGTTTGTCAAACTTGAAGGAAATGTTATCAAACTTGAATGGAGTGTTAAAAAGTAAACCTATTTTCACACTGAATTGCAGCTTCCAAGGCTGAGGAAGCTGTGTGTTTGATCACTCAGTGGTTACATATGTAATCCAGTTCAAGATTTTCCTCTCAAACAGGGACAAATTTATTTCTAATAAGTTTTTACCCTTATAACAGATCTCATTTTAAACAGGAAAAGAAAAATCCTGGTTTTACTAGCAGTAAAAGAAAAAAAAGATCCAGCAGATTTCTTGTACAAGCAGAAGGTGAATAAGTGCCTAGCTCCCTCACCCCCATCAAAAATTAATAACCTTTTCATAAGTGCATCAAAATCTCACCTGTACAATTGTAATATGAGGTCTCGTCAAAGTAACACTGGCCAAACTGGGAAGAGGGAATCCTTTGGACAGTTTAGCTTAAGAAAAGACAAACACAATGATTTAGGGATGCATTAGGAAGATAATAAATACCTGCCCTTCAACAACCTTCTGTTTATTCAGAGATTAAGGTCATTTAACACAATTAACCTCTTAGTCTTCACAGACAACCCTGGGAGGTAGATACAATGCTCATTTACCAAAGGGGGAAAGAATTATAGGTGCTCTTCTCTTGGCAGTGTTGCAGCCAAATTAAGGCACTTTCTGTTCAATGCGTTATCACATACTAACTGATTTGTCCTTAATGGCCTGAGGGATTGTCAATACAGCTATAGAATCATTAGAACCTGTTCCCATTTGTCTCCATTTATTAAGGAAGGCGAAGTTCATCCCAGCACAGAGTGCTTGGACAAACCTATGTCTCCCTTTGGGGCCTTAATTAAGATTTTATGAGAGGCTAAGCTAACAGAGAGGAATACATTTCACACACTCTGGCAGCAAGTGGGTATACAGACTAGAGACATGCTTCTGTACTGATGCATCAAGGACACCTTTCATGAGGTAAAGGTGGATGAGTTTCCAAGACCTTACTGCCCTGGACTTCTCTGCTGACACTGCAGAACAATGCCAGTGAGAGACCATCCTTACAGACAGCCCTACAAATCGATCTCCCCATTCCACTGCTTACTGTCTGATGATCATGTTCCAATGAAACTAATAGGAACTGGCAACTTCAGCAGGAAGTCAGTAGTTCCTAGAATCACCCACTCTGCTGGAAGGTTTTAGCTGATGCTTAGTCTTACCATTAGCTGATGGAATTACTTCAGTCTGTAAGATGTAGGACAGGATGTTCTCCAGAAGTGAGATCTGTCACAAACAAGAAAGCTGAGTTAAGCATCACTTTCTGATAGGAGTAGAATCGTCATGCCCTCATCCTGAATGAGGACTATAGGCTGACATTCAGCTTTTGGCTCTCATTTAGCCCCAAAGGATCTCATTTAGCTAAAGGATCTTAAACCTTTGAAACAATGCAAAGGAAGCAAGATGCAAAATGCAAGTGGCTCTCATCATGCTTGGACAACATTTTCATTTAAAGCAGTCTACTTCCTTTACTTGTGAAACAATTATCACCATTAGCAAAGCAGGACCAAAGTAGTTTTAGTCTTTTCTCCTCACCTACTCAGAGCTGAGTGATTGTATTCAGAATTAAATGACTCTCTGAAGGCAGGTTTTTTCCCTGGAAGGCTACAACAGCAGAGTTCCAGGCATTTGAAAATAGCATTTTGGCTCCCATTCCCTATTGTAATTCTGAGCATCTGTGATGAGTGCACACTGCAACACATGGAGTGTCTCTGTCTCTCCCATGCATGCGATTGCTTAGACAGCAGCACACTGCTCCATCTACCGCTGCAGTGCAGATTACCACTGTGTGTTACAGGGCTACGATTAGCGATCTTTCAGAGGTGGCAGCTAGAAGGTGGGAAAAAAGCTGTCAGTGAATGAAGCCAAATAGTTTAGACATATAGATGGAATTGAGGCGCTTATTCTTTAGCCTTGATATCATTTATGTTCCTGGTTTGCATTTCCTGTATGCTTAAACTGTCTGCTTACCTCAAAAAAACCAACATTGGAATGGGCTAGGGAGAACTGGAGCCTGAGGGGAAGAAGGGAAACAAGATGAGTCACTAGAAAGGACAAACACATTATTCTAGATGAAGTCACTGCTTTAGAGCTCTAGGCCTTATGAAGCATCTGTAAAGAGACTTTTGAAGCAATATATTTTACACAGCACATGCTGCCTCATCAGGAAAGAGAAAGATGTGGTTTTCTTAGGGCATTGCTGAGCATGCATGCAGAAAGAGTACCCTAGAAGGGCTGTAGCCAGGGATGTGTGTACATTCTCCCTCTGTGCTGTGTTTTGGAAATCCTGCTGGTTATTGACTTTACCAAGGCCAGCATTAAGGACTTGCAGGCTCTCAGATCTTTTGCAAGGATTTAGGTACATCAGTGTAATACTATGATATGAACCTTTCTAGGGACTGGAAGAATAACTCTGTTCACAGCATGGTGCTGCTGCTGCTGGCTGCGTTGCAAATGCCTATTCTTCCAAATTCAAATATTTATTCAGTACATAGTCATGTATCCAAATAATTATTCAAAATAAGATTTCTAGGTTTCCACAGTACCAGCACTCCAGCTTTCATGGCCAGTTTCCAGCACATTTCAGATTTTTTTCCTCCGAATATTACTGAAAACACAAAATATACTAATGACACTATTATCCTTACATTCCTAACATCTGTGTCCTGAGAAAATGTGCATATTTATAACCCTATAACTATCTTCCCCAAAGGATTTTTTTGTGTGTGTGAAATAAAGGTCCCAGTTCCCAGTTATGAGGTTGTGGTATACAGAACTTCTCTCTGCAAAATGACATGCTAGGTTTCTAAATGCCCAAGCCATCTCTGGCTTTCTGAAGCTTCGGAATTGCAGTGCCTGAGTTGGAGCATCTCTGCTATAAGAATATTAATGTAGGGGAAACCGCAGGGGTCCAGCTTATTTTCTTTGTTCTGGGCCCCTCTGCATGGGTGGGCTAGAAAGCAATTGTATCTTACTAGCTGGAAAGGGATGAGGGAAGCTCTCAAATGTTTCATGGTCATCATAACTACCTTGCACGCTTCATTTATCTAGCTCAGAGGCGACAGAAGATGTCAGGAGCAGAGAAGTTCAATGAAACTACTATAGGTCTTGCATCAATCCACAGCTGGTGGGCAGTCCCCTGGGGACCATGGCAATTGTCACAGAGAAGCTTCCTGAGTGCTCTAAGCTGTAAAAGTACAGCCACACAGAGAATTGGAGAATCCCAGCTAGATCTTAAAGACAAAACTCTGTGCAAATGATTTTAGAGTAAACTGAGATACTAAACCAGCTCTCTAGAATGACTAGCTTGTTACATTCATTATTTGCTCTAGTCATAGTAACCATGTTGCCTAAGGCTGAGAAAGTCTGTCCAGCTCAGGTAAGTGGAGACGTTTACCAAGGATTCAAGAGAAGCAACAGATCCTTAACGTATCACCAAGCATGAAGAAAAATACAGAAGTGCAAACCTTTCTCCTGATGGAGTTCCTACAGACGAACTCACTAAGGAACTACATTCATTAAATTATGGTTATTTGGTCATGTGTCTAAACTGCTAATTGCTAGCACTATTTTCCAAACAGGCTCAGGCCATCCTGCCCCTCTTGAATTACCTGTTCAGACAGAGTGAGCCCATCAATTTCTGGTTGAATATATTCAGAGCAATGCTGGTGTTGGCTGCCTGCAGAAGAAAGAAACCATGGGTTGCCAGACATAGAAAATTGAACCCTTGCTGGAAATTCATCACAAATGCAGAAACCTCATTTTCCTGGTTGTACACAGAAGTGTTTCACATAGGTGGAGTTCCTCTCTAGTCAATGGCCCATGCAAGGTTGCATGCAGTAAATTTCTGCTTGTCTGAATGGCAAGTGGGTAATGAGATTTCACTAATCAAAATCATTTTCAGATAACTGGACAAAGTACCATGAGACATGACTGTTCATGCTTGCAGAACAATCACTCTAAAGAAGAAATCTTTGGTTAATCAGAATCACTATTTATTTATATTTTTATTTGTCTGTAGGAACAAGATCTTCCCCGTAAAAATGTCCTGTAGGTTAGTGTGGCCATACCTGTGACTAAACGAGTATGTTTAGTCACACCTGTGACTAAAGGGCATTTGCATGGTTAAGTATTAAAAGTCTGGTACTTGGTTTCTTATACAGAGTTTTAACAGAAGGAAGGAAAAAGCCTATGTAGCCCTGAGTTAAATGTCATTTTGTTTCTTGTACTTACTATGTTCATTGTGAACAATGACTGGGTGGTTGAGTCTGGCAGAACAGCAAACACCTCCATGGATCCCTGAATCTCTAGAGTAAAGGAATCTTGCTGCAAGCTGATGAGAGGTGTTTCAGTAGCCATTAGCTTCAACATCACTGGATATGGTGTTACTGAATATTTGGCTACCTGTAAGGTTCCAAGGCAAAACCAAAAAAAAAAAAAAAAAGAAATGCTTGTAGAACAGAATATTACAATTTCTCATTCTTGAAGTAATCACTTTGAAATAGTTCTTTGAGATGAGCTAAGAACAACTGCTAACAAAATTCTTTCATGCAAGCAGGAAATAGACTTCTGTGGTGATAAAGCAATAATCTTGGCTAAAAGGGATGCAATAGAAAGTTCCTTCCACTCTAAGAATACTTTTTTTTTTTTTTTCCCTCTATGTTACTTTGAGAGAAATTAGTTTGTGAACGCAGGAAAGGAATGGAGCATAAATGTGCCATTTAAGTGACAGTAAAGGAGCTCATGAGTCTTTCATTCACTTTGAGATTAATCCACCTCATGAGACAGGTTCCTGCTCTGGACTGTTCCCTGAGGAGCCTCACTCTGTCCCTTGCCTAAGGAATGAGTAGATTCACTGAGTTCATTAGTTAGAATAAGGAGGTGGAATAGCAGCATCAATGCTCATGGCATTTAATGAAGACCATATGACAAGTGCCATGCAATTTTAGATTTCTGAGGAAGGAACCTGAAATGATCCAGGAAACAAACAAGGATGTGAAGTTCTTGGAACTGTGAGTCTGATTTGATCCACCTTTGGCATTCAAGAGCTGGGGTCTCTTATGCTCATTTTTGGTTTCTCATTTTGTCTAGGAATGCTGGTAGAAGCCATGCATGCTTATACCATATTTCCTGTTATGTTCATCTTCTCCATGTGAAATAAATTGAAACCCTGTACACCTGCCTTGTCTTTCCCATAGATGTCATGTTTCCTGCCCATCATTGTTTTCCTGCACGTGGCCACTACAGTGGGTCTTTACTGGATTGCTTTCTGCTAGTCAGTCACAGACTAACAGTGAAGCCAAGGCAATTACACAAGTTCTGGCAGGAGAAAGGAGCTATTTCTGAGCTGAGGCCCCGTCTCTTAAAAGAGAGACTCATGACTGGAAGCTTTTTACTGCCCAGGGCTGGTCTGAGGTGGGAACAGCGGTAGCTTTGGCATAGCATCCAGAGTAAAGATCGATGCACAAGATTATGGGCTAAGTTTGGTAACAGCACAAGTCATTCAATTTATTGTGGAGGTGAGAGGTGACAAGGCCAATCTGCTCTGCTGTTACTATACATACATATGTCCACTTCCCCAGTGGAACATCCTGACTGGTGCTATAAGGTCTTTGGGATACACCAGTGACCAATAACCACAATGGGCAGTTTCCTATGTATTTATGAAAGCACTGGATTCTCACCTCAGGGATGATACTGCCAAATATCTCCGTGCTTATATTAAAATAACTGCAAGTCTGAAAAAAAAAAAGGAGAAAATAAATAAGTTTACCAGGTTTGACCTTCATTTTCAGTTTTTTCTGCATTATTACTGTCATTTCAATTAATCTTTGAATTGTATCTTCTGTCCTCAAAAATATTTTTAAGGGATTCAGTGTACCAAGAGCTGATGTTAAATAACATATACCAAGGTATTTCCTGGGAAAGCAAATGCTTAATATTTCCATATTTTGGGTTGCAGTCTATAGGTTTTTTTTACTTGATAAACCTCCTGGAAAACAGTTAACCAAGTCTAGCTGCCTCCAAGCAACAGCTATTGCGCTTTGTCATAATTGGATTCCATAGGCGCAGCGGCCGCCAGAGGCAGGCGGCAGCAGCAGCAGCAGCAGCAGCCAGAGGCAGGCGGCAGCAGCAGCCCAGAGGCAGCCAGAGGCAGGCGGCAGCAGCAGCAGCAGCCAGAGGCAGGCGGCAGCAGCAGCAGCAGCAGCCAGAGGCAGCTAGAGGCAGGCAGCAGCCAGAGGCAGCCGCCGGAGGCAGGCAGCAGCCAGAGGCAGCCGCCGGAGGCAGGCAGCAGCAGCAGCCATATTAGCCATCAATCTGCCTCATGCTGACAAATGACAGGTCCAAGCTTTATGTTCAGCAACCTGAGGTACTCTTAGTCCTTTTCCCATCTCCTACTCACCTCTTCTGTAATAGTTATGTTGAAGGCCCCTGCTGCGTAGTAAGCAAATGACGACGTCTGGAAGAAATACTCAGAGAACGCTAAGTAGAGCATGGAGTCTCTTTGTTCTGTGATGGTGAAGGGAGCTGTCGCATAGGGAGGGTCTGTGTGGTTTCCAGCTGCGTAGACTATGCCCTGAAAGACATATTCAGATATGACAAAGTCGGAATCAAAACATGGCTTCCAAGTGACTGCATACAATTAATTGGTACTTTCCTTTCCCTTGCATGAACTGTTCTTTTTGTGTATTAAGAAGTGCACAGGACCTGTAGTGCACCCTGGAGCCCTAATGCTTTCAAGCAGGCTGTGAAGGCAAATTACAGAGATTGGACACCTTCATTGATGACGTCTGAGACCCATCTTTTGAGATGCTGATCATCCATGGAGGACAGTCTACCAACTCACAAAATAAAATTAAGGCCTTACCTATTCAACGAGTAAGTCTCCTTCTTATTGAAAAGTCTCACTTTCTCCTTTCCCCATACCTCCACGAATTTAGACCTGAGAACTGTTGTCCAGAGCTAGCCAATGGCCTTAATTACAATATGGATCTCTAGAATTACAGAGGCCTTTCGAGGTCAAAATCAGCACCTCATTCTACTGAGAAGGAATTAAGTTGCTCAGACAGAATGTGCAAGAGAAAGAGTTATGTCAAACAATCCTAAAAAAAAAAAAATATATTGTCTTTTGCAGCACCCATGATGCTAGCCAAAGCTCACAGATCTAATAATTCCAAATACGTTAAGATGAAACAAAAACATAAAACTAATTTGAAGTGAGGAAAGTACTGAGGTTGAGATTTTTTTTATATATCCCTTTTTATTATTTCCTCCTTTCTGTTTCATCTCAAGCGTATTCTGTGCGTCTCTATTTTCCTCAAATCTTGCCCATCTATCTCTATGTTTCCTGTTACTTTCTAAGGACTGTCAACATGCTTTCAAAGTGCTGAGTCTCTTTGCCCATGACATCCCCAGTCAACCCTCACTTGCTCGGTTTACCAGCTGCTGGCTTTATATGTTTTCCCCATGTTGCCTCTTCTGTGGGATAAGAGCTCTTGTAGACACCCATGACTTTACCTCTTTGTCTGCCTCAAATCTCTACATGAAATCTAGTCACCAGAATACTGAGAAGAACTTGGCAAACATTCTGTGGCTGCTGCCAAGAACAGTCTCTATCACACTCATACTGGCTTATTGTTCCCTTGTGTTCCTGTCTTTTATTTTCCTGTTGTCACTAAGTTCCTGTAAATTAAGTATAAACAATAGACAAGACTGTCTTTTTGTTCTCTGTGTTCAGAGTACCTAGCATAAGGCATCTTGAACTTAATTATGGATCTCAGATACTATGATCATGATAACTACCCTCAGCCAAGTCACCTTACCCAGAATGGCAGTGAAGACATTCTAGAGTCAGGAACTACTCTAAGTTTTGTCTCAATACATAAAGAGATTTTTTTCCTTTAGTTGAAAGAAACTTTCAGGCCTTCAAACTCAGGAGCATGCCTGCATACCCTTGCACACTTTTACAAGGGTCTTCTCTTTCCATTCATTGTGGGAGAGGCTTAATTCTTACTTCTATAGTCTTGCTCCTTCTCTTCCTTTCACCTGACAGCATACTCATCTAGTTAGTGCCAAGTGTAGAAATATTCCTGACTGACAGAGTAAATAAGTGCCAGATGTTAATCAACAGTAAGAAAAGGATGAAGTTGAATTCCTCTTTGAATACCTCTCCTTTCCTTTTTTTTTTTTTTTTTTTTCTTCTAACTTGCTTAGCCAAGTTTTACCACTGTTTGCTATAACCAATAGCAACTAGAAAATTGATGTTTTTTAAATAATTCATTTTACAACAGGTTTGTTAAAATTATTACGATAGCAAATGCGGTAGTGCTTAGTGCTTTAGTGTTCAGAACAGCAGGCAACTTCATCTTAGAAAGAGGATCATACAATAACAACAAAAAAAATCCACCAATATTGGCAAAAACACTACAGGCAATTACCTTTAAGTCCAGGTCAATGTATGGTCGGAATACTGCCGGGAAGCTATTTAAGGAGTAGTCTATTTCAGCCAAATCATCAATTGGCATTAGGACTGTAGAGATGGTAGATAAAGAAAAATACCCAATGTTATGAAAGCACAGAAGAAAAGTGTATATTAAAACTAAGTCAGTTCCTGAAGAAGAATGATACATGTTGTTTCAGTGGGTAGGGAAGAACACAACCAGGGACATCCTAACACATACTCCAACCTCAGACTTGATGTTTCGACTATCACTTTCTTCCAAGCATCTTCTTAAATTTGTCTAATGTTTTCCCATTGGGGAAAAGTAAATTTAGTCTAACCAAATGGAAAAGGAAATGGGCATAGTAGTACTTCAGGGCTGGGTTTTCTTGTTAAGCAGTTTGAGGGCATCCAGGGCATCCAAAGTGCCTCTAATTTGTAAATACTTTTGAGAAAAGGTGGGTGTGTCATCTGTTTAAGTACTTGTGCTTTGCAGATTGTATTTGCCCAACAGTTTGAGTGCCTCTTGCAAATCTAATGATTATATATATATATATAGAAAAGGAACTTTATTCTGCTTTTGGCAAGCAAGACCTAAATTTCCAGGCAGGCTAAGAGAGCAGGCTTCAGACTGTCAAGTGCTACATGCACAGGAGGAGTCACAGCATGAATGGAAGGGAAGGGAAAACTGCCTTATCAGTGCTGTGTGGCCTGTGAGTGGCATTTCTGACATCAAATGTACAGCCTGCCACATTTGCAAGTTAAGAATAGCTCTTAAGTCCTTGGCTTCCAGAAATGTCATTTTCTTGTCCAAGTATCACTCCTTTTATCTACCTGTGGTACTCTAAGAAAAGGAGCTGACAAAATGTGGGGTCTGATACTGTTCCTGGAGGCTTTGTTAGCCAGCTGCTGTAAAGGAAACTACAGAGTTTCACTGAATAGGAAATAAAAGGCAGAAGGAAAACATATCACTGGTGACTCACCATTCAGTGACTGAAGGTCTTCATTTATCAACTGGATTCCAGATCTGATGTTGGGACAAGACTGTATAAAAGCACACACAGGTTATGGATTAGCGTGGAACTGTATGCACCTCTTAGCTGTGTGCTAGCAAGCTTGTCTACATATGTGACATACATTGCAGCATTTGTCAAAACATCTAAGCTTGCTTTTTTTCAGCTAACTGGTTCCCCATGGTATCTATGCCATGTAAGAACATCCTGTGTAAGACTTGCCTTAAGGCAGGTAAGTGGGAAGTTGCTAAAAGCAGCCTGATGGGGGTGACAAAACAACAGCGTTAAGTGGCGTGAGAAGGAGACAGATCTCACATGGGTCTCACAGCAGAGATCCTTGTCCTGGGGCCGAATGACACCTGCCTCAAGCTCTGCCTCCTCAAAGACGGGCAGGTTGCCATCAGAACTACTCAGTTGTTTGATACTATGAGATTTAGGTAAGTCATACTATCAGGTGATGTACTACAGGATCTGTGTCACCCAATATATTTTACTTCCTGAGTATGAAAATTCCCCAATAACCAGAATGCGATGTACACATGCACAGACTTATTTGCATTGGAACATGAAAATAACTGCACATTGTACTCCTGGTTGAGCTTACCCCTAGATCAGTCAGTATCTCAGCCATGAACTCAACACTATCTCGAAGTGTTTCTGGCTGGCAAAATGATGACTATGCTAACCAGACCAGAATCAGACTATTATTTTTATAGTTCTTCTTTTGTCAAGTTCCCAGTGCTGTCTTGTGAAAGTGATATTCCTTACACCCCTCCCCTACACAATCTGAAAGGCTTACGTTAGTGGACAAACTCCTGTGAATGGGTTTCTTCAGATACTTGATAAAGAAGTTATGCAGGAAGCTACAGGAAAAGAAAAAAAAAGCAATTCATGGGTCAAGTACTCCAGTCATTAACAGGAAATCAGATCTCTGCAGAACACAGTTTTTAATGGCCTCCAAGTGTGATATTCTAGCACATGTAGGAGCTTTCTGAAGTGACCCACCACTTAAAAAATCATTTCACCACTAGGCACCTCAGTGATTAGACTAGGTAGATGAAGTTTCACCTTTATGAAAAGATTCTTTACATTAGCACCATCACATATGTACGAAAGCAGAATAAACATTCTGTTCTAGGGAATTCCAATGCAAGTTAAAGAACAACAAAACCAGAAGAACAAAATTACATGATAAGAGCTGTATTCAGAAAGTGAAAGAAGTACAAGAAAACAATGAGATCATGTTGCACAGGTTTATAACCAGAGGCACAATAGACAGCAGTCTGGTTCTGTTCAGTTTTTCTAGCATTCTGACTAGAAGTACAGAAAGCACAGTACAAGCGTGTAACTTCCACCTAGAGCTGGATATTAGAGCAGTATTTGGAAAGAACGGTGTCAAAGAAGCGCAAGGGATTGTTTGATCTGAGCAAAACTGCTGTATTTGTTCTCTACACAAGTGACAGTGGGCACAAATGAAAGAACAAAGGTCAAACTTTGCCATTTGAACACAGGATTAGTGCCCTGATTCTCATCTGTGGTGGCTATAGACACCCAAAAGCAGTTCTGGGTGTATTATTTTGTGAAGTTGTCTTTGTGCCATTCATTGACAGTTATTTTATCCCAGCATGTATACAGATATTTTGCACTTACCCACTTTTTCCATTCAACTTGATGTCTATATCACCAGAAGTTGTCCGGCAGCTGGTAAGTGATATTGAAGTATGGCCTGAATTATCCAGGGGTGTTGAAAAGATTGCAGTAACAAACACCTTTGAAACGTGCACTGTGCTTCTTCCACTGTCTCTGCTGCATAAAGTAAAAGTACATCAACAACTGAAAATCCTATTTTAGTGAACATTTTAGACTCATTAACTCTCAAATGGACTCTTTGCTGTTCACTGAAGATGAAGTTGTTTATCTGAATATTATTTTTTTCTGTGAGGATTAGAATAAAAAGACTCCAAGGATCTGCAAAGAATCAAGTGTTCAACACAGATTTTCATGCTAGGGGTTTTGGAAAATTCCAAATTTGGGAAAGTATATATTTCACTATTTTAATATACTTTGTTCTAGTAAGGAGACATTCCCACAGCAGAGGTGTTACATCTATTAAAGGACAGAGTAAGAGAGCTGTACTGCAGTCTCACCTGGTGCTATATGGGGATGTTCCATGCAAACCCATTTCAGGGCCTGGAGTGCCCCAGTGGGCCCTGTGGCCTCCTCACCATTACCCTCCCCCAAGGGTTTGGCAGCCCATGCTCAGGACCAACACCAACATAGCAAAGATGTGTTATTTTGGATCAAACTGTTCATAGCTTGGTTCACACCTGTGAGAAGCCTCCTTGAGGGTCTCTACCCTTGGTTTATGGGTTGCACTGAAGCTCACACCTTTGCTTGAGCTATGTTGCAGGTACACCTACGTACAGTCTTATTCCTTATTAATCCTGATGCTTTGCTGGCTTGCCTTCAGCCCTGCCTCATCACTGTGGACTGGCCTGGCAATCTGAACTGGTGGCTGATGCTGATCACTGCCACTCACAAGCTCTGATCAAGTGTTTTGGGCATTTGCTAGTGAGGGCGCTGCCCCTCCTCCTGTGCCCTCAGCCTCAGCTCCCAGGTCTCCTGCCCTCACTCAACAGCCAGCCTGCCCTGTCCCTGACAGCAGCAGCTCCGGACTGCAGCAATTCAGACAGCTTAGCAATATAATTAATGGGAGCTATGAAGAAAGATGAGGAAGGATTCCTCTCCTCTGAAGCCACCTACAACTGGGAAGGCGTGGAGACTGCCATAAGGATATTGCCATTTGCTTGTCCCTTCTCCATCAGCTTCTGAGCTGCACTGCCTGGAGGCATAGCACAGGATTTCTAGCAGTGCAGCTGCACTTGAAATAGGCAAGGTTTTATTATACTAGACCACAATCCACTGTACTACAGTTTTTCTAAATGTGTCATTAGCTGGCAGGCAGGACAGTGACAGCATTCAGCCAGAACTTCTATCCTTTACTATTTGCAGAGGTGCTTCTCAGCCATGGGCTTTTTATCAGCGTATCAATGGGCAGGGGCTGCCTCCCAGCAGCAGCCCTCTTGCTGAGGACCAGTTCATTACTGAATTTCTGCTCTTGGCTGTTAAAGAGCATCTTTGCCATGAGGAGAATACAAGACAGACTAATCTTTGCTTTCTGATATTCTTCATCAAGAAAAATCCCAGGAAACATGAGGCTGTACATACAACATCCAGGTCCTTATGTTCCAGTTCATATCAACTGTCAGAGAAGCATTTCCAATCACCAGTTTTATCCCAGTCCTGGGTATGAGGGAGATGGAAGCACTGGGGAATTCGACAGCAGCAACTCGTATTCTAGAGCATGAGGGAGATAAGGGGGAGAAAAAGAAAAAAAAAAATGCATATGTTCACCCTGACTTGAAATAAAACAAGATTCAAATTTAAGTCAAACACAAACCACTCCCAGAGGGAATGAAATGGTAGGATGTCAGGATAACTTTGACTCTTCAGGAATCACAAATTAGAACTGTTTTTTTTTTCTAGCTCTTGCTTACATGAATTATGTTCTTTTAGAATTCAATTTCTAGTGAGACTATTTCCTTCATTAGTATCAAATCTATTTTCTGTAGCATTATTGTAGCATCCGGTCACAGTTTACTGTACTTCAACTGGTAAGTAAAAACAACTGAAATGCAATTGTCATAATATTCATTCAACAATAGGCATAGCCATAAATCAAAGTCCTTGCTCAGAGTTGTTGCTAAATTCATGCAGCAATTTAAAATCCATTCTCACAGATGTATTCATGATCTGCAGCTAGTTCTGATCCAGCTTCCACTCTGCTCCACTCCAGGCACCTGGAAGCTGGATGTCTGGTGTAAGCTGTTTCTCTGGGCTTCCTCTGTGGTCAGTGTAGAAACACTGACACCTGCAGAGGACATTTAATCTCACCCTAAAATAGGTGTCTAAAACATAGGTGTAACCACCCTCCGGGTATATGAATCTTTCTCTGCTGATCATTACAAGTTCTTAGCTGACTAAGATAGACCAGATAAAATTATCTGAACAGAAATTAATCAAGAGCTTTCACTTTAACTTCATCAGGGTTTGAATGAGAGCCACGTCTTCCTTTAAGTGATAGTTAACATAAACACATGAACATTCCCATTATAATGCATGCACAGTGCTAAATATAGCAGTAGCATCTAGCTTCTATAATAGAAAACATTTTGTAGGATTGTTACTTACCTTGAGATGTTGTATTTGACATTACCAAGCCCAAATTTCTCATAGCCAGTCAAATCAGGGAAACGTTCTTTCTCCATGTTCTGCTTCAGTATCTCCAGCCCAACGTCCTTGGCTACAGGATGAAAGTGATCAGTTCAGTTACCTTTGATACTGGCAGTGGGTTTATATTTTTGTGCTACCAGCTTAAGAGATTTTAAAACAAAGTCTGCTTCCATTTGATGGGAATTTGACACAGGAATGCATTATTGTGCTCTTAAGACTTCCTTTAGACTTCCTTTTCTTTATAGCCTGTGACCACCTCATTTCTTCCCACTGCCTTTACTACTAAAGATGCTCGTCATATCAGGATTGAATGCAATCTCACCACATGCTTCTGAAAACAGCACACATACCATACTCCAGGCCCTTCTGGGTGAGCCTCACTTTGACTCCAGGGTTGGCGTTGAGTTGCACCCAGACCAAACTTAAGAGGAGGAGAGAACAGCAAGCCTTCATCTTTGTTTTCCAAATGACCTGTTAAGACATATTTATAATGGTAGCATAAGTTCCTGCTATGCTGTGTGTGGCTGTACTCCCTCTTCCCCCCTAGAATAAGCTGTTCTGACACCAGCTTTCCCTCCAGAATAGATAAAGTGAAAAATCCATCAACCACAGAAGAGGAAGCATTCTCCTCAGGGCACAGAAGTGTCAGGCTATACACTGAAGCAGGGATACATCCACCTGGACAAACTCTGTTGAAAGGGAGGTCACATTGAATTTTTAGGTTGTATTTTTTTTCCTCCAATTAGTAAAATATGAACCCAATTTTTCCCAGAAGTTCAGAGCTCTCAGTGCTTGCTGGTGAATCAACAGGTATCACTGGTCATTTGGAAAAAACATTTTGGAAAACCCCATCAGGTTATTTAAACACAGATCCCCCACTTTAGGAACAATTTATTAAGATGTTAGTCACAGCTTTGAGAAGCCCTATATGACCCCTCTGGCAGTCAACTAAAAAAATAACTTGTGCCAGCAGGTAATGTTTTCATGTTAATAAATGCATTAAGTTTTACCCCAAAAAATCTCCTTGCAAACTTCATGGACAAATGGACATTTATTTTTGCTCTTTTCATTCCTGTTAAAGAACTTCTGGCCTGTGTTAGGGCTGTATTTCTTATCCTAGGCTTCTGTGGGATTTTTTTTTTTTTTTTAATGTATTGTGGGAAACTAGGAAAATGATGCAATAAATGCATCAGATTTATCTGTTATTTTGTTAATGACACCATTATTTTTTCTAATAGCACTGAATATCATGACCTAGATTCTCAAACTGTTTGTTTTGGACCTCTTTAAACATGCAGTCTGGGTACTTTACCCTGCTTTTCCCCACTTTTTCTTTTTTACTCAATATTTCAAGACTCTTCTCTAAAAGATGTTGTATCCTCATTTTCCATTCATAATGAAGGACATCCATGTTAAAGTATCATATAAAACCAAATGAATGACAGCAAAATAAGTGCCTTTGACAATAATTTACTTATTATTGCTGGTGATTTGTTTCCCTTAATTTGTTCAGGCTTATCAATAATGGACTCTGTTCTTTTATCATTTCCTCTCACAAAAATTTAAGGGGATACTCACAGCTGGGGACAGTAACCTTAACCTGCTGTCCAGGACAAAATAAATCACAGAAGACTGTCTTTCCCCAGCACCCTTGCATGGGACTGGTCTTATTTAATTAGAGCCACTTAAAAGTTAGGCCTCTATAGAGCCATCATCTTTATAGCATGGAGGGATGCAGCCTCCCTTAAAGCAGGTCACCCTGTTGGAGATATTTAGCTTCCTCCTGTGACTACAGAATTCAACGTCCCTCTGAGGAGGTCAAGGTAGGTAACCTAAACTTATGCTAGCTTTATACACACACACACGATATGATCATGGCCCATCATTTCTCCTCAGTAACTTCTGGTGTCTCTGTGTGATTTACCACAGGGTGGTGAACTAGCAAAGCTAATTCCCATTCTAGGAGCTTTCGTGACAGGATTTAAGTTCAGAGGGAGTTATGCTGCACGAGCCACAAGCTGCATGGAGTGTGAGAGTCAGAAACTGTTGCTGCCAGCAAAGTCTCCCAGGGAGAATGGGCAAGCACTGTTGCAGAGCTGGGCTGAAGCCATTGATAAGCAGACAACAGCACTCTCCCTTAACGCCTGAAAAATTGTTTGGGTATTGCTGTATTAACTACTTTATTTATTAGAGATATTATACCTCAAAACTTTTAAAAAAATTTAGCCATGACCACAATTTAAGCAAGCTGCAGAATTAGGATATAAAATTAGCTTCATTTTACAGTAACAGACAGTTTTAAATAATGCCACAGAACATCCTTGCCTTTTAGTAAAACTAGTATTTTCAATTATAACTGAAAAATTCAGAGACAAAAGAAACACACGCTTCAAGTGAATTTGGCCAGATTTACTCATATCTATCTCTTCCCAACAAAAGTACTCCACAACAACAAGCAATCACAAAATATTTATTACCATACCTCTCCGCCAAAAGCTGAAAAGAGGAGCTTTGCTGTAACCAGACCACAGGGCTGAGAACACTGCAAGGACAACCCCAAACCTGTCTTTTAAAGGAAAGAGCTGAGAGGTTGAAGACAGCCAATTGCTGCCATCTTCAGCAGTATCACACAGGGAGGGGTCTCTTGGGTAATCATGTCCTGAGCTATTTTGGGTGTCACAGGTAAAATCTATCACACTGATTTAATTTAGGGACTAAGCAGAGGGCAGTGTAAACTGTACGGTGGGGGTCTCAGATGCCAGGATGCCGAGCTCAGGGTAGTGTGTTGGTTTTTTGTGGTATGCTGTTTTCTGCACTGGATTTTCAGATGGACCTGAGAGGATACCCCAGTGGAGTGAAGACTCTATTCCAGTAGTTCCACAGAACTAATACTCATAAAAAGGAATGAAAGAAATAAATGTACCATTGCTAGGAAGAACAGATGGAAAACAACTGTCTATGTCTATCTGTTCTGAAATTGCTCAGGATATAGAAAACCATAAATGATATAGTTTTTATACTATTGTGTATGTAAAATTTAGTGTATATCTGTAGTGTATATACACAGTGTCAAGTCCTTGCAGACAACATTTTCTATTTCTTTTGGTTGCCTATCCTTCAGCTGACCGGTACTACTTGGCTTGTGAAAGAGGTGATTTAATCAATTAGCTTGAACGTAACCCATGCTAATTCCCTCAGGCATGGAGCACTTTGCTGGACAATCTGAGTCACTTCATTGTGCAATCATGAATAGAAAAGGGGAGAGACATTTGTCAGTCAGTCAACAAATACTCATACTATACACAGATCCATCATTCACTACAGGCAGTACATGCATAATCATTCCAGTATTTATACCTCTGGCAACTGAGGATGAATAAAAATCACACCACCATTTACATAAACCTCTCCTTTAACTTTTTTGTACAAGTTTCACGGTTCCTTCAGAGCAAAGGAAAAGCTCCACAAATTCCATCTGCATAAATCTCCAAGATTTACAAACAACTGTATCGCCTGAAAACTATCTCAGCTTATCCCCTTCACATCCTTTTAACATTTTGTTATTCTTCTAATGGAGTACCACCTGGTTCAGATAAAACTTTCAGCAAAAGTTAACAAAGAAAAATTAAGGCTTCTAGAACAGTTTCATCATTTCTTTCTACAAACATACCAGTAAAAGCCAAATATCTGCTCACAAATATATTCAGATCACATATTCAAATATACTGCAAATTGTTTCTAAATCCAGACTTTTCACTTTTCAAGGCATTAGAAAGAGGCTCTGTGAGGAATATTTTATTTTTATTTTCCATATTGAGCCACCAAGCATTTGTTTCAACATATATGTTTGGATTGCAATCCTTTTTACCCAACATACAAGAAACCTAATAAGCTTATCAGTATGGCAATCAATGGAGACTTGTTTCTGCATCTCTGCAGATCACTTTGGCTTTTCATGATTCCAGTTGTTGCCTTTAGCTTGGTGCTCCAGCACTCCCCTTTCCCTGTCTCCCTAATTCTCCCCTTTCTCTATGCTCTCTAGTCTGCAGCACACTAAGGCACATGTATCTTTTCCCTTGTTCTGTCAACTGGGAAATAATACCAGATCAAAAACAGTACACTGACCAGTAGGTAAGTACAGGATGATACAGCGGAACTGTCGGTATATTCAGCATCCTCTTTAGTCCTCAGAGAAACAATTGCTTTATCACTTTGTGAACAACAGTCACAGGCCTAGGGCTTAAGAGGCAGCATCACACTAAGGCATGGCTCTGGTTTGGGAAGGCCCATCCAGCCATGGCACTCAGTCTGTACTGGAGAACATGTCCCATTGGAAGAGAGAAGAGATGGGCACTGGGGCTTTAGTTCCTTTTCTCCCCTGTCTCATGAATCCTCCCCCAAACAGGCAGAAAGAAGTGTCTGGAGCATTATCAATGAGGGACACCAAACTATTTTAAAGCCTTGATTTCTTTTTAGTTCTTTTCTTCCATTTATTTTATAGTCACTCTTCTCCTACCACAGAATACAATGAATTAGAAGTCTTGCTGGAAGCCCTGCAGTAATTTACTGCTGTTTGGTTTCAAGATGCTTTTTTCAGTACAAAAACCAGAGCAGCCAGCTAGATACATAAACTGATAGAGAGAAAAATCAACCCCGTGCCACATTTCTGTCCCAAGTTGGAAATACTTTCTGTAATGTGACGTTTGTAGACTAGTTTTCCTTTTCATGCACTTTTACTTCTCCTGGTTGCATCTCTATGGTGACATTGGCATAGGACAAAATAAACTTCGCAGCTCCATTATAGAAATACGAGAGTTACAGAATTATGTAGAGATTGATACCCTTAAAGAGCTGCAGCTACTCGCAGACAAGGAAGAGCTGCTGGATGATGTTAAGATCAAGGACAGCCTTGGCTGCAATGAGCATGAGACTGGAGTTTCAGATCCTGAGAGGAGTAAGCAAGACAAAGAACAGAATTACAGCTGTAGACTTCAGATGTGCAGATTTCAGGAGCCTGCTTGGCAGGATCTGTGGGAAACTGCCCTGGAGAGCAGAGGCCCAGAAGAGTTGGCTAATCTTCAAGGACAACCTCCTCAGAGCACAAGAACAGTCCATTGCAATGTTCGGACAGTTAAGCAAGTGTGGCAGAAGGCCAGAGTGGATGAACATGGAGCTCGAGTGAACTCAGATACAGAAAGGAAGCATACAGAAGATGGAAACTGGGATCAGCTACTTGGAATGAACACAAAGACATTCCTTGCACATGTATGAATGAAGTCAGGAAAGCCAAAGCTCATTTGGAGCTGAAACAAATGTGGGAGGTGAAGGGCAACGAGAAACGTTTCTGTAAATACATCAACAACAAAAGGAAGGCTAAGATGAGTGTGGGCCCATTGCTCAGGGGGCCAAGTGACTGGTGACAAGAGATGTAGAGAAAGACATTTTCATTAGCAAGATCTGTTGTGAGGATTCCCAGTTCCCTGGGCTTCTTGCAGAGTCTGTGGGAATGAGGTATTATCTGCAGTAGAGGAAGACAGAATTTGTGTTATCCCATACACAAATCCTTGGGACCTGACAGGATACATCCAAAGGTGCTGCACAGCTGATGTCAGCGAGAAGCTGCTCTGTATCACCTTCAAAACATCATGGCAGTCAGAAGTTCCTCATGACTGAAAAAAGGCAGACATCACACTTGTCTTCACGAAGGGAAAGAAGGATGTTTCAGGGAAATACAGGACAGTCAGTCTCCCAAATACCTTAGAAGCCATTTCTAAAACACATGAAGGTGACTGGAAACAGGCTGCACACGTATTCCTTGTGGGGGCTGATCATGTCTGACCAACCTCACTACTTTCTGTGATGAGCAGAGTGGTTCTGTGGATGAGAGGAGGGCAGTGGATGTTGTCTACCTTGATTTCTTTAAGGCCTTTCAAACAGTCTCAATTGGTCTAATCACCAAATTGGTGACATACAGGCTAGAGAAGGTAGGTGGAAAATAGTCTGCACTGCCAGAATCAAAGAGTTGTGATCAGCAAAATCCAAATACTGACTGGTGACCACTGGATGTCCCACAGGAATCAGTACTGCGACCAATGCCTTCACTGATGACCCAGATGAGGGGAGAGAGTGTACTCTTGGGAAATTTGTGCTCAACACCAAACTGGGGGGAGCAGTCAATATGCTGGGGAGCAGGGCTGCAAATCAGAGGAACCTGGACAAGCTGTAGAAGTAGGCTGTCAGGAACCACATAAAGTTCAACAATGCAAGCATGAAGTCTTGCATATGGGAGGGAGTAAAGGGAGTAATCCCCTGCATCTGTACAGGCTTGGGGCTGTTTAGAAAGCAGCTCTGCAGAAAAGGATCTGGGAGTCTTAGTGGACAACAAGTTGAACATAAAGCTGCAGGTCCAGGTAAGTGATCTTTACTCTCTATTTGGCACTTGCAAGACTGTGTTTGAAGTACTGTGTTCAGTTTGGCTCCCCAGTACAAGAAGGATATTGACGTCCTAGATCAAGTCCAGCAGGTGTCATGAAAATGGTTAGGGGGCTGGAGAACATGACCTACTAGGAGAGCTTGAAAAATCAAGTCTGTTCAGCTTGGGGAGAGACCTGCAAGACCTTTTTGTTGTCTACAACTTCCTGATGTGAGGATACAGAGAAGACGGAGCCAGACTCTTCTTGAAAGTGCATGGTGATGGGACAAAAGGCAATGAACACAAGCTGGAACATGGGAAATTCTGATTAGATATCAGGAAAAAAATTACTCTGAGGTGGGTTAAATAGCAAAGCAGGTTGCCCAGACAGGTTGTGGAATCTCTGTCCTTGGAGGTATTCAAGACTCACCTGGAAATAGCCCCGAGCAACTGGATCTAACTAGTCCTGTTCTTAGCTGGTGTCTGGACTAGATCTGGAGGTTACTTCTAACATAAATTATGATTCTGTAGTTCTGTGATAATTCACTGGATTTCATAATCTGTTCCCACTCATGGACTACAGTTACAAAGGGACACACAGCAAAAATATTCCAAAGAATAAGGTCTTGCTCTATATAAGTTTGGCTAACACTAATGGAGATAAGTTGAACAATGCAACAACTGGTATCTTAAATAAATAAATGTAGGTGTTTATAACACTAGTAAAAAGAACCAGTCACTCCTTTCCATCATACTGCAACAAGTTTTCTAAAATATCAATAACAGTCAGCTATACCTGCTATACTAAAACCAACAGATTCAGTTCATGAAAAGTGACAAAACATCAAAAATAGTGACCAAGAACCATGCTTCTAATCTTATAGCAACTACTCCATACAAGCCAACAGAAGGAAGACTTCATTTTTCTCTATTGTTTTTTGAAAGTAAAGGGACATTAGTATTGACTGTGAAGGTCCTCATCTTCCCCTTCCTTGCGTTTGTAGTGAACATCAGTGAAAATCAACAGATGACCCTGAGGAAAGAAGAACATGTAAATTTCAGGTGGACATATTCAAGGTCAGTAAATTCCATGGTAAACCCCTCACCAGTGCAGGAGACAAGGGTGGCTTTATGCTTCCTGCAATTTAGTTGACCTCAGTGTATGAATAGGCTCTAATGTGAGTTAACACACCCTCCAGAAGGCTGGGTAATACTAACCCCAGGTTGCCTCTTAGCTTTCCTGCACTACAGAAAGGGCAGAGTAGAGAGAACTCATGCACTCAAAGCTCCTAAGACCTACTGGGGACAGCAGAGCTGTCCCTGTGGTGCTTCCACTTTGCTGGCATTCCCCAAAGGGCTAGAGAACCCTTTATAAACTACAATTGCCCAAAGCACCCTAAGGTGGTGGTGGTGGTGGAGAGCATCCAAAGTCTGGATTTTAAATCTAGTGTATAGTTAAAGCCTTACTATTAATTACATTTAGAAACCCAATATGACAATACACACAAATTCACAGGCCTGAAAAATAAGCATTTTTTCTTGAACAAGAAATTGTGATTCTCACCTGATTCATTTTTATTACAGGTCCAATCAGGGTAGTGTGGGCGAAGTTAGGAATAGGAAATCCTTTTCCTAGTTTATCTTAGAAAAGGACAAATACAAATATATCTTTAGGTAATAATAAAATACACTTCAGAAGCATCTTTCAGTAGGAACTAAACTAGTTTCAGTTTCCCTTTAATCAGCCATCACTGTGCCTCTGCAAGGGAGCTGTTACTTGTGTTTGCCAAAAATTAAAAAATCCCTGTGAAAAAGTAGCACTCTTACATCTCTCAGCTGTAGGACAATGGTACCTGACTGCCTCCACTCCTTTTCAGATTAACTGCCCCATGGGATTTGTTTTCTGCTGTTTCCCATTCTGACTTATTCTCTCTTCCTTTCATTTTCTTCTCTACCTGATCCTTTAGTCCTGTCAGTCCCTCTTATTCTCATTTATCCCTACTTCCGTGGATCAAGTCCCAGCTTTATTGCTACATGCTTTTCCAGCCATCTGACTTTTGTGTCTCTTCTTTCCATTCTTCCTTTCTCCTCATTAATATCTCACCTCCTTCCTCAGCGGTCTCTTTGGTTCTGTTTACCACATGGACACCTTCTGTACTCTTCAATTTGTTTCTTGCCACCTTTACCTCCTTCTTCATCATCCTTCACTGCCTGTATCCCACTGAGACCATTTTCTACATTGTCCTGCCAGGGGCAGCAGGGGAGTGCAAAGGCAGAGGGAAGTGATAATGTTCCTGATGCTATCCTGTAGCCCCAGGATGCAGATGTGATTTGGAGCTTCCTAAGTCTGGGCCCTTCTCTGGTCATGGCTTGACTCTGTGGGGATGAGACTAAGGCATGTCTCATCTCTGCTGCTGCACTGCATTCAGTGAGAAGGAAACCCAGGCTCAGCATTCGGAAGGATGCTGAGACTCACTCTGTTCCAGCCCTTGCCTGATTCAGGTGATTGAGGGTCCAGCACAGAGCAGACCAGTCCAGATTTAGCCAAACTGACAAAAAAACTCCTGTAACATTCTTTAAAACTGTGCACTCCCTTTCATAGTTTGTCTTGTTTTCCCACCAACTGTGCTCAGGAACTGGCCACGATCCTTACCATTGATTACTGGGATCACTACATTCCGTAAAGCGTAAGACAGAAAATTCTTTACCAGTGAGACCTGCAGTAAGGGGAAAAACACATTTGGTGATTATTGTGTGATGCCTCGGGGATTGTAACCTGAGGATGGAGATGGAGGGTTAGAACTGGAGTAACATGCAAGAACATCAGAACAGAAATTGGCAAAGAACATCTCAGGTTAAAAAGAACTTTTGTTTGTTTGTTTGTTTTAAGTTTCATTTGGATAATGCAAAATTTACAAGGTAATAGGGTGGGGTGTTCATACTTCTTGCAATAGAAGTGATTTTTTTTTCTGTATGTAAAGTATCTGGGATCAACCTTAACTGTAAGAATATAATCTGTTTAACATCATCTCAGCTTCCAAGTCTCAGTTCTCAGAACTGAATTGTGCTCTGTGTGGCAAGAACTGGCCCTGTCCTGGTGCTCTGTCTTCAGCTACTGTGATTAGTATTTTCCTCCCATCACTTAAAGATGTAAGTTGGGCTGAGCTGCTGCAGAGTCACCCTGACCACTTCTCAGTCTATGGTGAAAGACCTAACCAGTGGTTTGCTGTTTCTTTTAACCCCTTTTTTTTACTCCCCTTTTATTTGTTTGAAGTGATTCAAGATAATTGAAACTGAACTTAAGGTTGACTTTGTACTTACTCCCACTGCTAGGCCTACTTAATCCATCTGTAAATTCAGGTTGGCTGACAGAAACAGCTAGAAGATGTTCTAGCCCCATGCCTGCCTTTGTGTTGCTGGATACAGAAAGAAGCAAAATAGCTTGCTAGGTCATGCAGCCCCAGG
This sequence comes from Oxyura jamaicensis, assembly GCF_011077185.1. Lineage (NCBI taxonomy): Eukaryota > Metazoa > Chordata > Aves > Anseriformes > Anatidae > Oxyura > Oxyura jamaicensis. The sequence goes on along the minus strand of NC_048893.1, from coordinate 55,611,113 downwards.
CCTCTCTGTTTCAAGTAATATTACATGGTAATAAACAACATTTGGTGCTTCTGATGAGAAAGAAAACACTCCAGACACTCCAGGAGGTATTTCCTCTTACTGGAAAAAAAAGAGAAGCAGAGAATATACTATTTCAAAGCAGAAAGAGCAGTGGCAGATGATATCCCCAAGTCAGACCAAGAATTTTCCAGCAACAAGTTTTGTTGAATTGCTTTTATCTCTGAAGAGATCAGATACCTTTCCTAGGCACTGAAGCCATCAGCTTACCTCAGAGAAGCCAGCAGTAGTGTTCAACAGGGAGAACTGGAGCCTAAGGGGAAGAAGTAAAAGAAAAGGATTGATGAGAAAGGACGAAGGCACAAGTTATGCACAGCCACTGTTTGAAGATGAAAGACCATCTGAAGTGAACAGTCTTGAAGAAACACACCTTTGCAGTCCAGGAAAAGAAAAAAAAAAAAAGATTTTTTTTTTGTCTTTAAGTGCTGCATAATGTGTGTACAGAAATAAAGTGCAAAAGTATAGTAGGCAGTGAGAATTTGCATTTCCTTTTACATCTCATTTGTGCAATTACTGATTTCACGCTAATTCACTTTGCCAAAGGTGCTTTGTTTCCCAACAGCTGTTAATCAAAACTGTCACAATTACAAATCAGTTGTAGAATGACTGGGATCTTTCTGATACCAATCTCCTACAGTCATGTGTAGTCTTGGGCTGTGACTACAAGACTTGGGAAGAAAAATCTCTCTGGAATTACTACTTCCTGCAATGGCTGAACTACACATTCCTCAAGTGTTTGTTATGATTTGGATAAACCTCAGGTCGTTGTAAACATAATTCTGGGGAAAACAAACACATAAAAAAGCACAGCATTTTGAAGAACACAGTCTCATGTCAAAAGCCCTGGCTGAGTGGCAACATTATTTCTTGAACTCATATGACAGGCTCTGATCACCCTAAGTCCCCTCTTTCTGTTAAAAAGGCCCAGTGATCAAAACTAAGAAAAGGCTGCCTACATTTTTCTTTAATGGAAATGTAATAGGTTAAAAAATATCATATATTCTGGAATGCTGCCCCAACATGGACTGCAGAACTGCCAAGAAGAAACACAGATAGGGGCTACTCGCTTGAGAGTCTGTGCTTCTACACAACTGTGTACTTAGGGAGAAAGGAGCTGTAAAATATACCCCCATGTGAATAAAATTTACTGTAAGCCATCTAAGAACACCCGTAACTGTACATAACCACAAAAACAGCAAGTGTGGTTACTTTTTAGTCTCACTTTTCCCTTCCCCTCATGGAAGGGCATACAAAGCTGGTTGTAGTGCTCTTGTAAAGTGTTTTCATGGTGGCAGTTCTTTTTATGATGCTCAGACATGGCATGGCAGTGATATGTAGAGGGTTTAGAATAAACTACTGAACCCCATTCACCAGCATTAGCACAGACTTAAACAGATGCCTTTAAGGTAACTAATACATTGAGCATTGCCATCTTGAGGGGTGTTTAACCTTAAGAAAGTGATAATGTTATGTTGCACGAGAGACACAGTTATTCCCCAGTATTATTATACTTCATCTGTACGATATAGATTAAGCAGTCAAAGTATCTTAGAGCCCCTGTGAGAAAGAAGGTAATTAATGTTATTTCTCTCACAGTGAAGCAAACATTGTGTCAGACTGACACAATTAAGTTCTGGTGAGTCCTAATGTTGGGATCATTAATGTTGCTTTCTGAATTTTTCTTCATTACCTGTTCAGAAGTAATGAGATTATCAGCTTCTGTTTGGTTATTGTCAAATCAGCTCTGGTACTTGCTGTCTGCAAGGAAAAAACAAAACAGTCTTCTGTGACTGTATACACAGACGGATACTGCCCTAGATACAGGCGCAAATGCAATTGCTTTTAGTGATTGGAAACACAATGTCTAAACGTTTTATTTAGTCAGTATGCGTAGATAGTGAAATCATTTGTGAATTTGATGTTTCTGAAGCAACAGAGATTGTCTGAATGAAGTGATAGTACTGCCCTGATTGCCTCCTTATCATTAGGATCATTTAAATTCCTGCATGGCTGACATAATTGGTTCATTTTCAACCTGATGAAGAGAGTCATGGGGACACATTGAACTGTTTTATAACAAATAAATTAGGAAGACTGGGAATCAGATAATCACTTATATATAGTAAAATTTATTCTTGAATAATCACTCAACGCCCCACATGGAAAGAAGAGCTTTCATAAATAGCTTCTGGTACCTGCATATTAAATTCTACAATATGTAGTGCATCTTTCCTCCCCATGAAATGCAACAGAACAGTATGTGTGTTCATGAAGGAAATGGAAGATTCCTGTGTGATTGCTTCAGCCCCAGCACTGAAAGTTATCTTCTAGTTCATGCTACTTACTAGATTCCCTGTGAAGATGTGCTGGGAAGTCGAATTTGGCAGAACAGCAAGCACTTCTACACAGCCAGTGATCTGTAGGCTGCATCTGTCTGCCTGCAAACTGACCACAGGTGGTGATGTAGCCATCAGTTTCAGAAGCACTGGGCACACCGTTACATAATGCAGAGCGATCTGTGGGATTTCAAAGAGAAGAAAAGATTAAAATGTAGAGTTCCTGCACCTTAAGCTTTTCTTAAACTACAGTTTCTGTGGCTACAGCATAATCAGGTACTATATAACAATACTCCTGTTAATTAAACATAGATTCAAAATACTCCATTTCAATCACACCAAGTTAAATGTTTAAATTAGCACGGCATATACTCTGAGTTTCAGAGATCATAAATGATGAAGCTTTAGACACACCAATACTGAATGTATCTGAAGAAATAAGACAGAGGGGACTGGCAACACATGTTAAAGAAATGAGTGATTCATGTAAATAAAAAAGTAATGACCCTGACAATAAAAAGAATTTGGAAGAGCCTTCCAGAACAGCCAATTTTCTGAAAAATAGAGAAACTCCTAGAGGAAAGAACTTTAGTTTACAGTGCTGTAGACGACAAATTTCATAATATCATAGTAAACGTTGCCACATTAGGAATTGTTAAAGCACCTCATAGTATCTTAATGACTTCCATCACATTTATAAACTTTGCTCCTCATGACCATTACTTCCCATTGTATATAATCTCCAGCAGCCAGCAGATATCTTGACATAGAGAAGTCAGGCTGCCAAGAACAGCAATAACATTACTTTAAACAGGAATAAAAGGAGACTGATTTCCCTGAAGATGTCTACTACATATTCTTTATAACTGTTTCAGAGACTGAGAGCAAATATGACACTTATGGGGGCAGAGAATGACTTCAGAGTAGTGTGATATAGTTAAGAAGAACATAGAGTTATGAGGGACGAGATATGTACGTCTGAATCTTCCACTACTCATAAACCAGCTCAGTTTCCTTGTCTCCTCCAAACTTTTGCAAATGAGCTAGTACACAGACAATACCCACAGGACACATTAGCCACCATTCTTTCTTAAAAGGCCTGTACAAGCAGAAGTACCTACCTCAGGAACAAAATCTTTAAGTACGGCTGTATTCAGGTTAAATGTACCAGCAAGCTGTAAACAAATTAAATAAATTAGATCATAGTCATAGAATCATTAAGGTTGGAAAAGACCTCCAAGATCACCTGGTCCAACCATCCCTCTACCACCAATATCACCCACTAAACCATGTCCCTAAATACCATGTCCAACCTTTCCTTAAACACTCCCAATGATGGCAACTCCACCACTTCCCTGGGCATCCCATTCCAATGCCTGACTACTCTTTCTGAGAAGAAATTTCTCCTCATTTCCAACCTGGGATCATTATATGAGCTTGAAAATGAGATTTTCCTTGAAAACTCTGTTTACTTTGTTTTTAAATAATCCATGTTTTAATTTAACATTTCCTTGCCCCCAAATGATTCTTAGGGAAGCCAATGCTCTGCAGGACAGAAGAGCAACAGACATCTTTCTCATGGATTTCTTTCTCATGTCTCTGGGTCACTGACCAAATGGTGAGTAGGCATCATTCTTTGGAAGAAGAGACATGGCATGCTGCTTATGTCCTGCCTTTGGAACTTTCTTGGATGGAATATACTGATTCTGTCAGAGACAGGACTCAAGAATCTCATTTGCCCTTTTGCTGCTGACCACTATGACAGTGTTTGTCTGTGCCATTTGTGTCACCACTTTATAAAAAGACTTTCTTAGCAATGCTTCAATTAGGAAAACTTCATGGAATCCCTGTCTACTAATGTCACTGTGGAAACAGCATTACTGGGAGAAGTCTTATACGTTCTTCATCCACAACTGAAAACTTAGTTTCCGTGTACCTTCTTCTTGCCTTGTTCTGCTGCTAAATCAGAGGGTTTATACTAGCTCTCAACACAGCCAATGCATTTGTTGTGGGCCTCTATGCAGCAGACTGTGGCTTAAGTACACTTTTTCCTATTTTAGGTTTTCCTCTCCTATTTGGATCTCATGTAGAGAAAAGCTTTCTCTGGTTCTTTCTGCCATCCCTTGCACACTGACTCTGTGACATTTGTATCTGTTACTCCTTGCCTAGAGCTGCCAGCAAACCCAGTTCTAAGGGAGGTTTTGACTATCTAAAATGATGGAATATGGAATTAATGTCCTGGATCACTCTTACAAGTGGTAGAAGCATGACCCAGATCTGTGTGAAATGGCAAACATAATGTATTAATCTCCTTTGCTTACTATCCATGATCCTGATATTTGTAATTCTACTACAAGCAAATTATACTCACCTCTTTGGAAATGGTGATGTTAAAGGCCCCTGCTCTGTAGTAAGCCAGTGAAGCAGACTTAAGAAAATAACTGGAGACTCCCACGTAGAGCATGAAATCACCATGGTTTGAGAGACCAAATGGAGCTGGCACAAAGGGAGGGTCTGTGTGATTTCCTACTGGATAAACTGCGCCCTGCAATGAGTTATTAACAAGTATTTCTACTTGTAAACATTTGTATTTGTCAGAATGCATTAGCAGTGGTTTAACAGAAAGAATTCTTATTCCATCTTCTTACCTGAAGAAAAATTTGACATTAAAGAAAACCTGAAGCAAGCAAGAGAGTTGATTATATGCCCTGAAAATCAGCAAATGAAAGTACTTTTGGAAAAACACATGAATCACAAAAAAAAAACAACTGGCTTCCAACCTTTCTAAGTTTGAATTTGAGCATTCAAGTAAATATTCTGAACTGCTACCACAAAAGAGAACAAAAATCCTCTTGAACAGTTTTCTCTTTCTTGTTGCAAAGATATATTTGTTAACTTAATTCTAAGAGTGACATTCAATGAAGATCTTCAGGAACCCCTCCCCACACCCCAAAAGCACTGGAAGTAGTTTAAGAGAGGGACACAAAGGAACCACTGTATACCACTTAACTCTTAAAATGAGAGTTGAGAGTTGGAAGATAGCAACTCAAAAACATTAAGTATCAGCCTGATCCAAGGAACACTGAAGGCTAGTAACTTTTTTACCTGATTAATAACTAAGACTCATCTGATATCTCATCACTGGTGTCAGCTTAAAAAGCTTATCCTGTAAGTTCTAGCTAGCTACAGTAGCTGAATAATAATTGCTTAGTACTGTTAAGCTGTGTATACCGTTTGCAGAGGTTTATTATTATTATTATTATTTTTATTTATTTTTGTATATGGTAACTGTTGTTTGAACAGAATAACCAGAGGGAGAGTTTCAACTGTAACTCTAGCTCATCTACCTAAAGTGAAGCCAGTTGTGAGAGCAATAGGGATGCTCTATGTTACGAGGACTGTTGAAGCTGCTGGAACAACTGGGTATTGCTGGGATATCTCTTGCCTGAGAAGGTGAAAAGTAAATGAAGAAGGACCTGCTATGTGCTGCTCAAGAACCCTCTGTGAGAAGTCTTTTTTTGTGGTGTGACTGTACATAAACAAGACCCTAAGTCATCCCAAAACAAATACTCAGAATTGCAGTCACATTGGAGGCCATCATGGATTACGTATCACTGATTATAAAGCACCTCTGAAGAAGGTCCAACTCTGGAATATTTTAATTCTAAATAATAACTTTGGTTAATTAACCAATGCAGTTATTTTATTGAATAAGCAATTGTATCTGGTTTCTAAAATGGCTGTTACCCAAAACATCCAAACATCTTATGGCTTTTCTAACTAAATAGCAGAGAGGCTGAGTAAGACTGTAGTGAAAGAAAATGAATCAATGCAAAAGAGTATCAGAACAGTCTTAGAGAGCACAGAAATATTAATGGCAAATTACCTTCAAATCCAAGTTAATGTGTGATTCGAAGACTGCTGGAGAACTAACTAGGGAATAGTCTATTTGTGCAAAGGCATCTATCTGGCTTAAGACTAGAAAAATAATGGACAAAAACAAAACAAGCATTATTACAAAAATATCACAAACTGCTTTTGTTTAGTTAAAGTCAAATTTGTTCTAGAAACTATGAAACTGAAGAAGGAGAACAGTGGGAAAAGGAAGAAGAAAATTTTGAAAAATGTTTTAAGGGAAAAAGGGAGAGTATCCCCTCTGAGAAAGTCACCAATTCCTCCAATTTAAGGCCTGGTTCTCTTGTTTCACAACTGAATACGCCCCTCAGAAATCTGCTTCCATGCAGTAAAAGAAATACCTAGGCAGGGTCCCCTTTTTTTGTTATGTGTTTGCACAAAAGAAATGAAATTCTATATGGTTAGTGAAATAATAGTACATGACAGTGCATTTTTATGCATATCAGTGTTGAAGATAAGAGATGTTTGTTCACAACAATGGAGTGCTCTTTATCAGACAGTATGATTGAAGACCTTTTTTCTGAAAGGTGCTCACATGCAACTTCAGACTGATTACTGTTTCTGATTGCATTGTAGGTCTGATCATACCGCAAATACAATCAGATGGTTTTAAAGAGAAATGGTGAATTCACACAGAGATTATTAACTCCTCAATATGACAGCACAGCCTCAAGTGTTTGGGTAACAACTGTGTAAGATAATGTTCTTGATGACCATGATCTTCAGTAAAATTTGCCAGTGCGTGGCACATGGTTGGTATAAGCCATTGTAGGAAAAACAATTTCTACATACACTGCTTCTGAGTATGGAGCTAGTAACAGCTATATCCACAATGCAAATTGAAATGTTTTGAGGAGCAGAAACAAATTATCTGATGTGAATTATACAACTGTGGAATTTCATAAATTTGAATTGGTGAAAACTATAATTAAATATTCTTAGTCTTGAAAAAAAAGAGGAAGAAAAACTGTGGGATACTTACTGATTATAATCATGAAAATCTTATACGCTTTTTGAGCATATTTATCTATAGTCTCCATGTCTCTACAAGAGTGACACAGGAATTGTTACTGACGTGAAGAGAAATATGCTTACGGTGACACTGTCATCCTGCAGCATTTTATTATCTCACTGAACACAAGTTTAAAACAAGATACGATAAGTTTGCAAGATCGTGCAGGACTGCAGTGCAGGATGGGATGTTTATTAGCTCTTTAGTGGGTTACTACTTACTCAGGTTTTCTTATGTCCACAGTACGAAGAGCATAAAGGATCAGTGTGAAAATGTTCAACTTGAAAATCTAAGGAAAACACATGTTCAGCCGGAACAAACTGAGAAGGATTACAGGTGACCTGCTATGAGCATAGAAGAAACCTGATTATTCTACATAAGGTTCTTGCAAGAGATTTCTAAGAGTCTGGAACAGGATAAGGTAAAGAAAAATGGCTCTGTTTTTATCCCTTTGATTTTTTGTACGGTAAACACGGGAAAGGTTCAGCATCTAACAAAAATGGTACAAACTGAGCACTGTGAAAATTACTTAAAAACCTGTTTTCAAAAACTCACCCTTATGTTTTCTAAGCTGTGCATCAATCATTTGTATTTTGTATTTGATATTTAGGCATAGCTATATGAAAAGAGAGAGAAGTCAGTAATGTAAGGTCTGTATTTGAAATCCTCCCTTCACTAGCTGAAGTTATCTTTAGAAACTTACATTTTCATCCAATTTGTTTTGAATGGGCTTCTCGAGATAACCAGACAGGAAGCTGGCTATCCAGCTGGAGAAAAGGAAACAAACACAAAGACTTTTTATCATGGATTTAAATCTTTGAAATATAAAATCTACCAGACTGGAAGATTAATATCATTTAGATAATGAAATGCTATTACAGCAATATTGGTAGACTGTACAATTAATTGTTTTTATTAATTTGTGAGTCTCAGAAAAATGCTAGTTGTTCTCAGTCTCATGGGAGCTATTTTAGAAGGCAATCTGCAAAGTTGAGAAAATTCACGTAAACCTGATGATAACAATTAGCCACACTTTCTCTTTCTGTATGACATAAAGCTCTCTAGAAAAATCAAAATAATGAGACCTATAAACATTACTTCACATTTTATTTTGGAATAAAAAGTTTTATTTTTAAATTGTAGGTCAGATTGTAACAATGCATGATCGATCTAGATCCCCTTCTGAAAATTTCTATTTGCAATCTTGTACTCTTTAATATACTCAAGTTGCAACTTTTTCATATGCATTATGTCTAGTCAGCTCATTTTTTGGCACATGCTTAGAGATATGTAGATTAACGACACTTCACACACTCAGCAAAGGAGCCTGTTTTTGAAAACAGACCTTTAAAAACCTGTTTTGATAACCTTTGATAATTGTATCCTGTAACTGGATCCCTAAAAGTCAAAATTTGAAAGTGGCCTTCATGTGACAAACTCTACTATTTCCCGCACAGCAATGAGAAAATCTCCTGTACATACCTAGATCCTCCATTTAACTTGACTTTTACTCTACTAATGCTCAGCTGGCAGTTGTGTAGCAATATGGACAAGTGGCCTGTGCTGTCCCGTGATACTTTGAGGGTAACGGCAATCAACAGTCCTGAGATGGACACTGTAATTCTTCCTTGGTCTTTGCTGCTTAGAAAAACAAAACAAAACAAAACCATCAGTCAGGGAAACGTCCTATAAGGCAATAATTTAAGAAGCTATCTATAAATCCACTTTGAAAGGACTTCTTGCTTCTACCATCTAGAATGACTGCTTTTTTTTTGGAGGGGGGGGATTAACATCTATTAGGGACATGCATTGCATTGAGAACAGATTATATGCATGAGTTTCCAGGACATGATTCTTTGAGGCGGGGTCCCTGCTCCAGACCTCCAGGAGCAAAGGTCCTGCCAGTAGATTTTGTGACTGGCAGAGTGCTCTGGGACACTGCAGAGAGGAGGGCAACAACGAGATCTGAGAACCCAGGGATACCTAAAAATCTAGGATAAGGCCCAATTCTTGACCCTGGAAACAGCCCAGGAGGACAAGGTTGTGAAGGGTCTCCCTTGGAAAGCTTATTTTCAGCAGGGCCCTTCTTATTCTAAGCTGAAAGCAACGTGTAGGACTGAAGAATGGGGCATATTTGGGATCTATCTAAATCTACAGCTATGCACAAAACATACTGAGCAGAGAGCATAGGGTTCTCTCTGCCCCTGAAAAAGGCAAGAAAACTCCTTCACAACCCTGCACTCCAACAAACCTGGTGTTGACCTCCTCCCCCAAACCCTGCATGCCAGCTCCCTGTCTCCATTGCAGTTTGTGAAGCCTTCGGAGTTTTGTATTTCTGGGTTCCCTTTAGATTATGCCCAGGTCCTTGCCCTTCAGCATGAGGGAGAGGTGGCTTTGTGTTTGGGAACAATTGATTTGCCCTGCTGAACACAGTATCCTTTTCCTCACAATGCTGGTATGACAGAAGGAACAACAGACAGGTTAGGGCCACTGTGACAGCAGTTCCCAGCTGCCAGTACTAAAAACAAATGCAAAGCTGTGTGCTGCTTTGAAATCAAGACACGCGGTGAAGCTCCGTAGCCTGGTGATCCATCTTTCTCTACTATCTGTCTCACAAATAGAGTGTCGCCTACTGCTGTTATCAGTTACTCCATTAACCCCAATTGTAGAGATTAGCACCTTGCAACCTTTGCTGATATCCCAGATGTTTTACCTCTCCCTCTCCAAAAAGAATAATAAAAAAAAAAAAGAAACAAAAGAGAAAATCTATAATATTAAAAATCTGTAACAAAAATGCTGAGATAAAAAATGTGGAAAAATCAGTGTATGATCATGTAATCAAAGACAACCTCCTACTGCATAGGCACCTGAAGCCAAGTCAGTTTTCCTCAGTGACCTGAACTGTGTAATTTCCTAACTTCTGAGTGTTTGGCATTTTGACAGTACTCTCCTTATAATATGAACACTTCGGAAGACAATGTACACTGTACTAACAAATAGATAATTGGCTACAGAGTCAAAAAAAAAAAAAAATGTCATTGCAAACTCCGTGGTTCTGAATATTTGTATCATATACAGTCTGGACAAACTGAGCATGCTAACAGTTGTCTGACTTGAGACTTCCCAAAGAGACATGCTTAGGTGTAGAATACTTAACCAATGAACCAAAAAAAAAAAAAAAAAGAAAAAAAAGAAAATAGCAGGGAATGTTTCCTTCTTGAGAAGTTCATCTAAAAAGACTGATGTTAAAGCATATCTGAGCTAAAAAAATAAAACTAGCAACTAAATTTCTGAATTGCCTTTGTAATCCTCTCCCAGAACTGTCTCCCCTACTCCCCATGCACTGTATAATACTTACAGCAGCCATGTTTCCATTCTCCAGTCTGCACTGATTGTAGCAGAAGCATGTGCCATGGACAGACTAATGCCAATCCCAGGAATAAAGGAAGCAGAAGTTTCTGGGAAATCTACAGCACCAATTCTGAGTCTACAAAAAAAAAGAAAAACCAAAACCCCAAACAAACAAACAAACAAACCAGAATGTGGGATATTAGACTGCATGTTAAAAGGTTAAGAAGGACTACTGATCACTGAACTCTTCTGCTATTACAGGCAAAGACTATGCTTTGGTAGAAGAATTTTGCAGTATTTCTCAGAAAGTTTAGGAAAGATACTTGTACCTTTACACTGAGTAGCATCCTTGGAAAAAGAATCCTTGATATCTGATCAAGGAAAAAGGATGCCTGGCCAAAACTAAAACCTCCTCCTGGGAGAAAAACAAGGTTCTTAAGGGGAAATGTGCTCACTCGTGGGAAATAAGTGTGTGTTAAACCCATATGCTAAATAAACCCAGGTTGTCTGAATGCTAACATTTGCTGAAGAAGATCAAAGGTTCTCTTTCCCCTTCCATATCCCCTTCCTTGCCTCAGCAAAGGGCTCTGTAGTGGCTCAGTATTTCTAAATAAAATCTTACTTAAAGATTTCCCTATGAAAACAAATTATTTCTGATACTCAAGGATATTGTCTTGCAATGGGTGTGCTGAATTAAGCTGAACATCATAAAGATATCAGCTGCAACCTTATCACATAGTTGACATTCCTCATTGTTTCCAGGTATCTGGCAGAGATCTCTGAAACAACTGCCTTTAATCTATTTTCCCTGGGGCTGAAGGTACCAGCTGGTTTTAGTTAAAATGACCATAATTTTCCAATAACATCTTGAGCAGCAGTAAGGCTGCCTTAAATAACCTGTTTTCAGTGGGCTATAATCAGATTGCCTATTGGGAAGATTTCAAGAACCGTGGCTGGAAGAATGAATTGGGATTCTGAAGATCTGAAGATAGTTTAGGTGGGAAGGAACCTTAGGAGATCTTCTAGGTCACACCCTGCTCCAAGATGGGCCAGCTGAGGGCCTGTCCACTTGAGTCTTGAACATCTCCACGGATGGAGATTCTTCAGCCTCTCTGGGCTCTTGTTGTGGTGCACCCCAGCATTTCTACTAAGTTCTATTTGGAGTTTTTTCTTGATTCATGTCATCATTTCACTGGGTACTTCCAGGAAGAATCTGGCTCCATATCCCTGGCTCCACCATCCAGCAGATGTGGAAGACATGCAGTAAGACATCCTACCAACCCCCATAGTATTTTCTTCTCCAGACTATCCAAACTCAGCTTTCTCAGATGGGCAAGGATTAAGGCCTCAAGGATGATATAATACAATGAATATTATAATATTAGCAAAATATTAGGTATAGATGCAGGATGCGGGCCCAATCCAGCATAAAATCATGAAGTCTCCCAGATTGTTATTGCTTGCTCTGGGTAAATGATAAGGAAAACAGAGTAAAACACTACTGGGAAGCAGAGCTTTACTCGGAAGTAGTATTAAAGGATTAGAAGATTTTTTTTTTTTTTTTTTTTCTGGTTACAGCCTATTGGAAAAGCTTAAACTGGAAAATGGAAATTAAGGCTGTAAAAAACCCTGCTTTTCTAGTAGTTTCCTCATTTGGGGATATTGTAGGAAGCTCTATAAACCTGATAGTCTACTGGCTGCTCCCAGTACAATGATTTTCCTCATCAGGAAATTGAACTGGAGACTTACATAATCAAAATTATATTTTAGCCGTTGTAAATCTACCCAAAAAGATTCTGTAGAAGTCATCTTCCTGTGTCATCAGCTCAGATACCTCACCCCCATGCACACATATTCCACATATTCATCTTAGCCTTTGTTGATGGCTTTTTCCTCTTAAAAGTGTAACAAACGGCTTTCACTGCTACATGTGCTTCATAGCAGCAGATGTTTAATAACACCAGTTCTTCCCTCTTTCCCATCCACTTCACCTTCTGTGTCATAGCTGTGTGTACAACCATTTTGTCCCAAACTCTGAGAAAAATTAACTAATAAAATAGCTAAAGTGCTCTTTCAGAGCCTTTCTAAAGCTCATCTCCTAGTATGGTAGAAGGAGGTACTTTTAAAACAAATTGGCGCTCTGGCAGAGGGAGCAGAGTTACATGAACCATTAAAATTTTGCACTTAACAAAAAAAAAAAAGGCTGCATAATTATTACTATGCAATAATAATATAATAAATGGTTTCATCCTAGAACTTTGAGATGCATTTCCTTCACTTACTTTGAAATCATATAGCTGATCTTCATAGCTAAGAAACTGTCCTGCCCACTCCAGCCTGGGAAGGTCTCTTTCAATACTGCTTGCTTCAGGAGCTCCATCCCAATCTTCCTGCCTATAAGGGGACAGAGGAAAGCACATACCTTGCAGGCCAGATTCTGGCATGCAAAGTTCAGATATACTGATAAATAATTTAATCACTTTTAACATAGTTCTTAAAAATGTCCAGTTCTTAAAATCCTTCAGTTCTTAAGCCCTTACCTAGACCTACTTCCAACCACATATACATCCACTTTATAGGTCCTATTAGCCCCACATAAAAATCATTTCACCCAAGATGATTTTGACGTGCATTTTATATTCCAGAACTCTTATCTGTTTTTTTGAAACTGTTATACTTCTTTCACTTCACACACTGTGTGAATAGCTTTGGAAACACTTGGTCATCACATCTATCTCTGAGCTCACTTGCTTTCATAAAGAGTGCCAGTGTATGCATCTGAAGTGCTGGTACACAAAATAGAGAACTATCTGAATTGTTGCTTGCATAGAGGAAATGGTTTGAAGTTTAAATCCAACCCTTTTAAATGTTTCCTTCCCTTTTCTTTCAGAGTATGTATTTTACAGCATGCTGCAGATCTCTAATTTATTTTGTTACCTCCTTTCCTTTCTTTAAGGAATCCCTGCTTTCCTGAATGTTTCAATGCTGTTTGTGCATTGATAACACATGTAGAATAAGTCATCAACAAACACTACATCCTTAAATCCCAAATTCATTGTGTCTTCTTCCTTTTTGCTCAACTTTAATGAAGACACCACTAAAATTTTAATAATGAATGATGTGCTGCTTTCAAAACATATTTTTGACTTGAGTTTCTTTAGTTTCGGAGCCTCACTGTTGCTGAATAAAAAACATTTTTTTCCAGATTTCAGTGTATTAAAAAGGCAAATAATTGAGATACATGATAACTTACAATGATTCCCTGGGAATTCTGCCTCCAAAGCAAGATAATTGACTCTGACAGAAATAACCCAAAGTTCTCTTGCCACTGTAAATGAGGGCAGCTAGCGACCTCAGATGGATTATCTGTAACAGTTCTGGAAGAAGGTAAGGAGTGAGCAGGCAGGATTTATTGCCTCAGCCCTCAAATCTCATGTTAAGGGAAAAGGCATGACAGATACCATGCTTTGGAAATATGAGAAATACCTTTGGGAAGGTCACTGTTAACTTCTGTCCTTATCCCCAACTACTAATGCAGGGCTGGTCTATTTCTTTGGCACTTGAAAGCCATCCTGAATGTCACAACTACTGCTGGGCTCACACCAAAAAATACCAGCCTGAGTCCTCATTTTTAAAGGTATCAGAGATGCCTAGGGAGTGCTTTCACCTGTGTGTCATAAAGATACACAGATCGTTTCTGTTTTCAATGACTGATGGTTGCCCTGCCCTTCTCAACTTTTCAAAAGCCTGAAAAACAATGCTTATACAGAGAAAGAAGTGGACCTGATCCTTGCTTTCATCTTGAAGTTGTAACCCCAAGCTTCTACTTTCCATCTCACAAGTCCATTGTCTACCTGTCAGGGTGTTCTGCACATAAATAACAATTAATCCTTAGCATGACCCAGCCTTTGTTGAATTTGTACCTTGTTAACCTTTACTATTAACACTAATTCTGTAAACAATCAAAATTGTACTAAGTGCTCTCCACACCCATGGACTAAGTCTTAAGTAACAGATAGTGAGAGCGAGCCTGAATAGAAAGAGTAAGGAAAGTATCTCGTAGATATTAGGACTACCATGCACAGGGTTACTCATGTTCTGTTAAGGGCCAGAATTACGGCAGATGGTCACAAGATTTTTTGAAAGAACAACACATGCAGATGCTATCCCAGCCCAAAAGGAAGAATGACAGTAAAAGCATGCAGTTACATGGCTGTTCTAAAATTGCCTTTTTTTTTTTTTTTTTTTTTTTTCCCAATTATGTCTTCATTATCTTTGATTAAATATTGTACTTTCAGTCAAGATTTTAGCACTTTTTCAAAAGGAGCAATTAATGACTATCTCATTCTGGTTCTAAGAGAGTAGATCAATATGAGTGTAATAGAAACACTCTTGGACTGTAGGAGAATGTAATCACCAATACAAGGATAAATTTGCACCTGGGGTGCACAAAAAGCAAGAGAATAGGTGAGAGAAGAGACAAAGGATGTTCGTGGTGCAAGGTGACAGAAGGAATTTATTCTATTCCAATATTGAAGGCCTTGCTTTCTACACCGCACCTTTATTAAGGAACTATATCCTGTACACAGAACATTCATCTTAAATAAAGTTTTGGCAATGTCAAGACGTACCATAGTCCAGCCCTTTCTGAGTAATCCTCACTTTAAGACCAGGATTAGCTTCAAGTTGTAAAAACAGCAAACACAGCAGCAAAGAATACCACATCTTTAGCATCTTCTCACCTTTGTCACAGGGACCTGGTAACAACATTTATGATACAGATGTGATTGTAAATGATGCATACCATGAGTCACAAAAAAGTCTTTATCTATCACTGTTCCCTCAAAGAGACTGGAAAAAGGGCGGATAGTCATGGGATGTTTAGCCAGTGGTCTACTGCACAAAGCAGTGAATGCGGGAGCAAAGAGAGATTTTTGATTAATGGATAGCACATTGCTAGGCATGAGCTATTGGTGAGACTGCGTGGTTCTGCTCCTCTACTCTATGCTTTCCCACCCATATTTTGGCTGGTTTATTTTACCATGTGCTAATACACTTTTCTAGCACAAAATTAAGGTTCCTTTGTGCAAAACTCTTGCATTCATCCCATTTTTCACCAATGACGGGCACTGTTCAATTCCCTACAAACAATGCTGTTTGTCAAGACAGCTTCAAGTCTTGTAAGTGCTGTGTTTGGGAGTTGTTTGTTATGGACCTACAGTAATTTTACTTGGGCTTTAACACTGGGGAGAGTGGCACACCCTTTTCCAAGATTTAAGAATGTGATCATGGTACCTGTCATTAACAAAAACATGTTAACTAATGAGTAGCAAAAAGGTCTTGCTAGTTTCTAAAGTAATCCAGCCTATAAGATCTTTCCTGGATTTCCAATAACCACTACATTGCCTTGATCAACTTTTGACAATTTATTCCACAATCTGACCGAAAACATACAAATGTATAAAAAAACAAAACAAAAACAAAACAAAACAAAACAAACAAACAAACAAACAAAAAACACTGAAACAAACCCCCCAACTCTTTGGTGGTCTTACTTCTGTGTTGTGACTGTGTTGTGACTGATGAGGCCAGATTCCAAACAGCTGCAAATTCAGTATCTACACAGTACCTCATAAAATACTGCTCTTCAAGGGACTTCTGAACTGTAAGACAGACAAAATGCATCATCAGTCCTGTTCTGATATCAGTTCTCTGAGGGAATCCTTATGAAATTACCCCAATATACTATGCAAGAAAAAGTGGTTGCAGGAGAAAAATGAATAAATCTGAAAACATAATCCACATTCTGACAAATTTTGAAAATCCCTCTTTAATTGGTCTTTCCATCTCTAGTTCTTATGCCTTTTTGGTTTTCTGTATTTTAACTGCCACAAAATGAAGAATTATTTTAAAGTAGCAATGTTATGTTATGCAAAACAGCCATCTGGAGTTGCAAATCCTGAAGTTGTTCCAAAAAAGTGTCCTAGCTTTTCTTGCAAATGTAACTTTGTCTAGCCTACTCCTTCACAGAAAATTAAAAATCAATGTAAAAGAAACAAACAAACAAAAGCCAGTTTTTTATCATTAATGTACATATTTACCAGATATTTATCTAACCTACCCAAAGAGATTCCAAGGTGAGGTACCTCATTCTCATTGAATTTCACTCCCACTGAGGAATAAAACCCAGCCATCTTAGTCACCACTGTGCTTTGTTAGTTAAATGTTCTTGTTTGGCTCTTAAATATTTCCCAAGTGGGAAGTTGAAAAGCACAAACAACTGAACTTCATGGCACTAAAAGATGGTATTTCATATGCTTTCTCAAATCAACAAGCTTTACTTGCACACTCCTAGGGTGATATTCTTGGTTTCAACAAAGCCCCAAGCCTTTGTCAGAATCAAGAGTTGATTGTACAAGCTTAGTCAGATGACCACAACAGAGAGAACTAAGGAGATGGAAACTGTCATCTGACTGATAATCTAAATCAGAGTTGCCATTTTCATTATTGATGACAATAGATGGTAGACAAATTGCTCTGATTTTTATCTTCAGTAACTGAGCATGTATCAAGCAATTGAAACATCTGATGTAAATACAATTGATGTAAATAATTCTCTTAATTCTTTGTCTTCTCAGAGATAGAGTATTCAAGTTCCTTAAGAAGAAGAAAAAGATAAAAAACTGCTTTGTTTCAGTCTGTGTACCTGTCTCACCCTAATGAAGTACTCTGCTTACCAGTCTGCAGATACCAAGTTTGAGTTCCCCCTTGTGAACAGTCTGCAAAAAGTTTAAATAAAACTTGCAATAAAGATTACAGCTGAAACCCACCTAAGAACTAAGAAAACTTCTGATACAAAAATAAATAAATAAATAAATGTAACTACCATTGTCTTCTACAGACTTAACGGAGCCATAAAAACACACTATCTTAAACTGACCGATCTTTAGAATATCTCTGAAAAAGAATTTTGTCAATGTCCTGTCTTGGTCCGTCACAAACTCTCCAGTTGCAGTCCACTGTGTGCTCATAGTAGAATTTCTTTCACTTCCAAAAATGCAGGAAAGAAGTCTCAATAGTTAAGAAACACAAGACAAATGGTTCTCAAATACAACAGTAAGTATAGTATCTACCCAACCTGCACTCCAGAAAAAGTATTTAGCTTCACGAATCTCTTTGCTGTTAGTGCAGAACTGGGATTGCATTTTTCAGTTTCTTCCTTGCTCCATAGTTTCTAGTTACTCTGCTGCATGCTCAAGAACAGGTAGGCTTTCCGCAGCTCACCCTGCACTATCAAATCAAAAAGGACTCAATAGCTTCACTGTTTTAACCCTTCCTATACACTGATATTCCATATGGAAAATTACCTGAGGGAAAAGGAATACAAAATGTATATGGTCAATGGGAGCGAGATTAGGTGTAATGCTTAAAGAAACCAGCATATGACACAGACAGAAGTATGCTAAATGACATAAAAACAGGTGATCTTCTGCTCTCTACAGCCACAGCAAAGCCTTGGAGTGGAGTTATCAGAGAACTATTAATCCGTGCCAGGCCACAAAATAATAATAAAAAAAACACATAGCTGCAGTACTCACACAGAGCTAATTTATGATGGATAACTATGTTGATGGGCAGTCATCTGATGAGTTGATGGAAAACAAATACACACTTTCCACTGTTTGAATCCATTTAGTTCACATTCCTTACTTCTCTAACTGTCCTATCCTAATACCTGAGCCTGGACTACTTGATTTATTTTTACCAAAGTCCATTTATTTAAAAACTTGGTGTTCTTGTCACAGAGCTGCTGTGCACTGCACACTGCCATTATGGCTAAGAACTGCTGGGGTTCTCTTAAGCTGGTCCCCAAGAAAAAGGGGAGGAGTAAGAAATACTGCTGTCTTGAAAAGGAATACAGCAGGCATAAATATCTGGGATCTGTCCAGACTCAGGCCCAAATGTAGCATTTGAGTAGGTCTGTTCTAAGTTTTCTTCTCTGCTTTCCTTCCAGTTATTTGGCTCACTTATTAGTCTCATTTACAACCACTTGGATCAGGAACAGAGCCATGTCAGGTGGTTTTATGTTTGCCACAACGGATCCTGACCATCACAAAAGCCTATGAAAACAACTGCAATTGAAAGAATAATTAACTCTAAAAAATTATTACCTATTCAATTACTTGTGGAGCTGACAGCATGAGGAGGTGCTCTCTCCAAGCCTATGCAGTCTCTACCCTGGTTTTATATAAATTGCAGTCCTGTAAGAAGTAGCCATAGACTCCTAGAAAGTACATGCAGTGATCTCAGTAAGAAAAACCTGACCCTTTTGGTTCCTCACAAGGCAAAGGTAATCTTTCTGTGAGAATCTTTCTTCATGGGTGAAGCCTCCTTCTATGACCCAGAGAAATGTGATTTTGGTCTGCTAATGCAAAGACACCAAACTCTGCCTCTAAGGTATTACTTCAAAAAAATTTTGCCCTGTACAAACGAGTTCAGAACTGAATATATATATATATATATATATGTAAAGAAAAAAAGCACTAATGTGCTTGTGAGAGGTAGAATCTGATCTGTGAAGAAAGAGCGAAAAATTTCCTTGATAAACTTATCAAGCATTATCTATGACATGATTGCCTATGATGCCTAAGAGAATATATTCTGTGACTCAGGCCCCTCACCATCTAAGGTTCCTACACCATTCCTGACAGCGTTAGCGAAAAGGCAGTGCAGCAGCCAGCTGGACTACTGCTGGCCGGAGAAATCCTGCAGGACATTCCTGACTCAGACACCTCTGTCAATTTTTTTACTGCCTCCAGCAGAGGAATCCTTTGATCTTTAGTCAAGAATGATGATGGAAATCAACATAAATTATACAATACTTCTGATACTTTAATATGCCTTTTAGGACTAAAGTTGACCACCATCAAGCTACAAGAAGCTAGGAGGTTCTTTCCACTGGCTTTGATTTGAACCTCCTCCCCCCATGACAAACTCAAAATGGTACTTTGGACTTTCACAAACCTGATGACACTTCAATCTCCATGCCCTTCTGCTCATTCTACCATCTCTGCCATCTTTTAGTGTGGCCCTAGTCATAAAAAACACCAGTATTTTAAGGGTTAATACACATGCACATATATATATTTATACATCTTATAAAACACACTCTTTGTATTGGCAAATACAGAAAGAAAAACAATGGAAAAGGTCCACTGCTCAGAGCTTTACTATTGCACTCAGCTTTCAGAAAAAAATTATATTCCATGAGGTATTTAGTTGAACCAAAGAGACCTTTACTTTTTATAGTCCTCCCTTGCCATGGGAAGTTGACTGCAGGTCAATAGGACTACACCTATATTAAGTTTAAAATTTCTCAAGAGAAATGTTACCATGAGGACTCTTTGGTGAAATGGTTTCTATTACTTTTTATGCTGACCACATGAGGAAAAAAAAAAACACAACTAAATAAAGTACTTTGAGTTGAGAAATCATGTTGTCCCTTAACCTACTTCATGCTGACAAATAACTTTCTTTTGTCACCATATTGTATAGTCTTTTAAAATGAATTAGACTAAAAAAAAATAAATAAATCATTGTTTCTGATAAGGGCAAACCATGCTGGAAGTCAAAACTCTTCTGTATACAACAATTTCTTCAAACTTGGCAGTACATAAGTTTCTTGTACTATTTTTGCAGACTGCCTTTCCCAGCCTGAGGTCAACTTCATACCTGACCATTGGAAAGCCTTCCCCAACAGATGGAGACAAAAGAAAATCAAAATGGTGGAGAAAAATATTACTCATCAAGTAAC
This sequence comes from Oxyura jamaicensis, assembly GCF_011077185.1. Classification (NCBI taxonomy): domain Eukaryota; kingdom Metazoa; phylum Chordata; class Aves; order Anseriformes; family Anatidae; genus Oxyura; species Oxyura jamaicensis. The sequence continues at coordinate 55,590,628 of NC_048893.1, read as the reverse complement.
AACCCTTTCAAAAGGATGTGCGAGTGCAGAAATAAGATGGTGGTTCTAGGTCATTTGAAATTGGCACAGGCAAACTTGGAAGCTATGCAAAATGTTTTAGCCTTTTAATGTGCTTGTTTCTCAGTTTTTCCTGTTTTATATTTACTGCTGTGTGCAGAGCCTGTCTGAACCTTACACTGTGGCGTGACTCATGAAATTCAAAGGGAAATTTAGCAGAATGCCAGCAGAAATGCTCATTTGTAACTGGTATATCTGGTTACCTAATAATGATTAATACAGCTAGGTCTTGAGAAACGGAACCATCTTTGAGAAACTGAACCATCTTACTTCACACAACTACTTTAGCTTGTGCAAGCTGCTAAAATGGTGCTTCTGCTGGAAACATCATGACTGTACTGATGAGTATTTCTCAGACCAAGAGAGCCTCCCCCCTTCTTTCTGAAGAAGAATGCAGATGGAGCTGTTATGGAGCCAGTGGGAACACAGAAGGTGACTGGGACATGGACATAGACAACACAGAATGGCAAAACAGAGCAGGATGCCACAGCCACTACAAAATGGTCACAATGTTGAAGCAGGAGCATGGCTCACTTTGGCGTCAGCCCTCTCTAGGACAGAGGAAAGCAGTTTTTGACAGGCATCGTGCTCGTGATCCATCCTCAGACATTATTTTTTTCTGTCCATTTTTGTCCCTGCCTTTCCCACTTCCTTCCAGTCTCCCACAGCATATTCTTCTGGGGTTTATCCAAGTTGTGCCCTTGTTTTATTACTGCATAAACACTTCTGAATGTTTCCTAGTGGCAACAGATGCAACAAGCTTGTTAGGAACTACCACTTTAGTGCTAGCAGTTGTGGGCCCGATATGTTGATTATAACTAGCATCAGCTCTTTGATGGTTCAGCGAGTGGTATTCTTTCATTTCAGTAGTGTCTTCTTTCACTATCAATACACCCCTTTCCTTTTTATTCAGAAATGTATTGACATGTTGAAAACAAAAATGGGATGGGTGCCCTTCAGTTTTATACATACTTGACACCAAACTCTTAAGTAAAGTGAAATTCAGCAACCATATTTACTTGGGTTGGATGACCATGTTCACATAGCGTAAAGACCAGGCATGAGATTTGGCTTGTAGCCCAGAACAGAATTTCTCAAGTTTAATCTCCTCCTTCTGACTGGCGTCATACAAGCTGAAGGAACAGAGATTGGGCTATAACCCTGGAGTTAAGAAATGTGAACTGATATAAGAAGTTGTACCTGCGGGTAGCTGTGCAAGCTACATCTTTCAAATTCACTTTGCCTACTGTTATTTAAATATTATATTCCTACAAAGTACAATTTTCCTTCACCTCATAGTACTCATTCCTTGTGTGGAGGAATGCAGGTGAGTTAAGTGTACCGTTAGAAAGAAAAATCACGATCATCTAAGAATAAGCATTATTCAAGTTACTTTGAATTCAGTTTTCAATTTAATATGATTCTTTAAACTAAGTACAAACCTGAATAATTTGTGCCCTGTGCGTTTTTTCCATCAACTTTCTGCCAAGTGGGTATTTCTGGGAGAAACTGAGCATACTCTTAACCAAAAATACCATCAGGTGCAGGGAGATGTCTTATTTTCCAAGAATGGCAGCTGAAGTGCAGCTAAAGCCAACCAACTGAAGCCTGTACACTTCATATTTGTGTTTATACTATTTGGGTGCAGGTGCTAAGACGTTAGGTCTGAGATGGCAAGAACGGTATAGAGGAATTGTGATTCCTTCTATAAAGGGAAGCGCTCTGATGGCTGTACCCTCCTTCAGCCCTTCATCTGCCACCTGTTTCCACGAACTTCACCCCCAGAGCGTAACACGCAGAAAACAACAGGCCCTCGCTGGGATTTTTATTTTTATAGACAACATCCAAGCCGGTATTGAACCGAAAAGGAGAGGAAAAAAAAAATGAACACCTCAGCGAAGCAGCCAAGTTACAGCTGACGAGCAACCCCCCCCGCTGAGGGCCCCAACGGCCGCCCCTCCGTGCGGCGCATGCGCGGCACGCCGAGCAGCGCCCCGAGGGCGGTCCCGGGCGGGGCGCGGCGGCGCGGCGCCAACCAAACCAAGGCAGCGGCCCAGCAGGCCGGCAGCCCCCGCGCCCGCCGCCGTCCGCAGCTCGGCGGGGTCCGTTCGCAGCGCCCGGAGCCGCCGCGGCCATGAAGCTCCGCGTGCGGCTGCACAAGCGGACGGCGCCGCTGGAGCTGCCGGGGGCGGAGCCAACGCTGGGGGAGCTGCGCGCGCAGCTGCGCCGGGCCCTGCTGCCCGCCTGGGGGTACAGGTAGCGCGGAGCGAACCACCCCACGGGGTGGGGGGTGGGGGATGACGGGGGGAGGTGGGGCTGTACCACGTGGGGCGGCGGGGGGGGAGGTTGGTTTTATCCCCCCTCCCGCCCCGCCGTGACGCTGCCGCCCCCTGCGGGGGCCGCTGGGACCCGTCGTGGGGCGGGCCGGAGCTGGGGGGGGGGGCGGCGGGGGGGCTCTGGGTTCAGTTAAAATAAAGTTTAAAGTGTGAGGAACTCTTGGTGGTCTTCGTAATAAAGCCTGATGCGTCCGTTTAAGACGTGTGTGTGGAAGTGGCTCATTTGGGGGCGGCGGGCTGCGGGGCTTTAAGGCTCAGCCTCTCTGTGGGGACCAGGCGCTGGCGGGCTGTGTTGCCCCAGCGGGTGTTAATACCTGGTGCTGGCAGCTGCCCTCACGCTGACCAGCTCCATTTATGTTGGCTTTCTTCTTACAATCGCTTGCTTTGAAGGAGTCTTTTCACTACCTCCGTTCGTAACACGCTAGAGGGGGGCTGCTGGGTTTGAAACAAGCGTTGTGCTTAATCGGGTAGCAAGGGGGTTGAGTCAGCCACACTAAATATACTACCGGCCAAGATTATGTAAAAACAAGATAAAGTTTGTTTTGCTAAGTTTGGTATCTTCTGGTCTGGAGTGCACCTGTTTGCTCTCCTTCATAAACCGCTTTGTGAGCGTTTACGGTAGACACTGTTGGGCTTACCGAGCAGCTACAGCTACTTAAAATGTACGTGGGGAGAAAAAATGGGAGGAAAAAGTTCTCAAAGTAATCTTTATCACTTTTCCCTCCAGGTCTCGCTAATTCTTAATGCATTAAAACCCATGGAATAGAACTATTGTAGTATGTGGTACATGTTTCTAACTATACCTCGCTGTGCAGCTACCCAAATGCAGCCGACCGTGTTTATTTTATTTTTTTCCTATTATTTTGCAGTTCTGATACAGAGTTTTCTGTAACATTGAACAGCAAAGATGCTCTTACAGAAGATGAGAAGACTTTAGATTCATATGGGATTGTTCCTGGTGATTTGATATGTTTATTGCTAGAAGAAAAAGATGCCAAACCCAGCCTATCTCCTCTCTCATCTTCTAATCCTCCCACGCTTCAGAATGGTCATGAGACATCCACCATGATCCCCAACAGCAGTCAGGTCTACAGTCCAAAAGAAGAAAGGCAGGATGAACAATCTGCCAACCAGAAAGCTCAAGAGGAAGTTCAAAGTAATGATGACAGGGTAAGGATGTGAGAATTGGCCTGTACAATGCAAAGCAAATGGTGCGCATTTGCAAAGTGCACAATTCCTTTCTCACGGGTTGTAAGTTCCCTGTGATTCAGATGTTATGGAATGAGAGGCCTGCCTGTGTTTCTTGTGTGTGGAGGTTATGTTGCTGAGACAGCTCCTGCCATGTGCTTCATAGAATCATAAAGGTTGGAAAAGACCTCCAAGATGATCTGATCCAACCGTCCCCCTACTGCCAATGTCACCCACTATATCATGTCCTTAAGCACCAAGTCCAACCTCTCCTTAAACACACCCAGGGGCAGTGACGCTACCGCTTCACTGGGCAACCCATTCCAATCCCTGACTATTCTTTTGGAGAAGAAAGGTGTACATCTGTATAACCCCATATGCTTGTTGCAGTTAATAGGCACAATTTTGTATATTATTCAGTGGTTTGTTTCCTGTGTGACAGTATATGTAATAGTTAAGCAGGTAACTGCACCCACCAACTGCTGGGTCCTAAGGTGAAAGGAGGCTTTCTGGAAGAAACTGTATAGGTGTCACGGTGCTTGGTGCCTATCTCATTAAGTGATCTTGTCCCTGTTAGGCAGGAGCTAGAGAAGCTGAGCATTCTTTTTAAAGCAATTAGTTCTTTGTTTTGAAATAAATGCTTAATACAAAATGTCCCTTACTGCAGCTTTTATATGAGGGATATTACCAAGCATACTTATAAAAATATTTCGAAGTATAAGAGTTAAGATTTAGGAAGAAAAGAATTGTAAGTAGTGAAAGTGAATGTAGGTGGACCATTGTCCCAGGAGCAGTGTGCCCTTTGCACATGGTGCTGTGGGTATACAAGGTCTTTATCTGTTGGTCAGGCCATCTTTAGCTGTGCAGAAATCTATCATGTATTTCATTTTTCAAATGTGAGATGAAAAATTCTTACATCTTCCTCCAAAACTGCTGTCACAGAAACGTGTCCAAGCAGCTATGCATCATTAAAGGACAGCTGTAGAAATCTGAAAAACAGAGTTTGACGGGCCTATGTGCGTTGTTCTTAGTGAGAGGCAGGAAGCTCCCCAGGTGGATGGTCATGTTATATTGTTATATTATCAATTTGTTATATTATCAATTTGTCTTCAAGTACTATATGAAATAAAATGACTGACTTTTACAAAGGGCTCGCGTTACAAGTATTGAGGCTATGTGTATAATCCTAGTCTCCAAATCTGAGTCTTCAACTTTTCAATTCTAGAAAATGTAGATGAAACAAGTATGTAAATGTTGCATGGGAAATTGTATTGTAGACTTGAGGCCTATGAAGACTATGGTAAACAGATAAATAATACTGATGTATTTAGAGGTGTAAATTTCTGAATGTAAATGTCTTTTGCTATCCCTTGAAGGCAGGATCCAGCATAGAGTTTCCTTCTGGATTAGTCCCAGAGGATGTTGATCTGGAGGAAGGTACAGGCTCCTATCCCTCCGAACCCATGCTGTGCAGTGAAGCTGCTGACGGTGAGATACCACATTCCTTAGAGATGCTCTACCTTTCTGCTGAGTGTACCAGTGCTGCCGATGCTTTGATCGTTCTACTACATCTTCTCATGATGGAGACAGGCTACGTACCGCAGGTGAGTGCACCACTGAAAAAGAAACTTCCTGGTCAGTGTGAGTAAGCTGAAGAATATCACAAGAATGTTTGATACAAGATACTTCTGAAGATCCACATGTGGCTTTGTAAGGGCTGCTGAAGTATCACCTTGTCTTATTTGCCTGACCGGTATCGCTTAAGGGCAAAGACTAGAGCAGCTTTTAGGTGTGAAAGAAGAGGCCTGCCTCTGTGTTCCTTTTGGTCCCCAGCCTCACTGGGACCCAACTGATAACCTCCCATTTCTGCTTTACACTGATGAGTTTGTGCAGATATTCTTGGATTGTAGCACTTTATTGTAGTGCTGTCTTCAACATCAGCATCATCTCAATAGGATTCAGTTCAAAGGGTGGCTGACAAGGCCTAGGTCTGCCAAAGTATTGTCACCTACCTTGTATTAACTCAACTGAGTTCAGTTAGGCTTTGGTTCCACTAACGTATAGAGGTATCAAACTTGTAACTTGAGTACCTTATGGCACTGTTGCTGTATAGTGTATGAATTCACCTCTTCTCTTTACATTTTCAGACTAGCATTGTATGTTTACTAGCATGTGTGACTGAGCATGCAATATAAGACTTGCAGTCAGTGGAGGTGGTTTAAGTCTCTTGATTTTCCTTGCAGTGCTGAGAAGGTGTATGGAATCAGTTTAGGTGTCAGGTTGACCAGTACCAATTTAATAAATCTGCTAAGTTAACTGCATTCCCAGAGCCTGAAATACTATCTGAAGAATACATTTGCCACTGGGAACAGTTTAAGTCAATCAGTAGGCTTGGAAATACAGAATAATTTTTCTGTAAATTTAAGAGGAGAGAATCTGCTTGTAGTTGTGGTTATGTTGTATTTCCCTATGGGATTCTGAGGGTTTTTGTACTGAAATTGAAAGGAAAGTTGTTAGTCCACTGAGATTTTCAAGTTGATTTCAAGCTATGATTCTTCAAGCCCCATCAGAGACCATAAGGTCATGGAACAGGTGCAATAACATGTTTTCCATGCAGCAAATTAACATATATTCAGGCATTGTCAGAATGCTGGAATAAACTACAGTGAAGTATAGGTCTCAGAGAAATAGGTGTAAGTCTGTATATTGAAAACCTTCTCTGTCAGAAACTAGGGAAGGACAAAAATATTAAATATCTCCTTAGATTTGCTGTTAGTTTTGGGGAAAAGAGTATATACTTGTGCAGTTATAGACCATATCATAATACAGATTGAGGCTAAGCTAAGATTTAAATTGCAATCATAATTCTGGAATTTCTAAACTTTTAGTCCTCTTCTTCCACTTGTAACGTATGACAGTTTATCTCTGTATATTTTTAGGGGACAGAAGCCAAGGCAGTATCTATGCCAGAGAAATGGAGAGGGAATGGTGTTTATAAGCTACAATACACGCATCCCCTTTGTGAAGAAGGTTCTGCTGGTTTGACTTGTGTGCCTTTGGGAGATCTTGTTGCTATTAATGGTGAGTTGGTCAAGTTTTTATCTTGAATGCGCATCACTAAATACCACAACTGTTTAGCAGGATAAAAATTTTTATACACTTTCTTACACCTTCTTTGGAACCACAACTTGATTTTCCAGATCGATGAGGTGAGATACCACTGACACTGGAAATTCTTGACATTTCTTGTCTCAATATTAGCTTTTTCCCTTCCTCTCATCAGAACAGATCAGTGCTTGGGGGAATTCAACTGGCCTTTTCATTGAAATGTTGTAAAAATCCTGTTTTATTTGTTTCATTTCGTAGGAACTGTGGTATATGCTACCAAAAGACTAAAAAGAGAGAGATTTGCTGCAGCTACAACATTTTGTTTGGTCTTACGTTCTTTACAAGACTTGTGAACAACTTGTGGAATACATATTCCTTAGTTTTAGTGTGTAATCTTTCCTGAAGCATGTTGACAGTCTAACTCTGGTCTCAAAAATTGCATTTATTCGATCCAGAAAATTTAGAGAAGTGTAATTTTTTTGAAGCAACTTCTATATCACTTGTTGCGTTTTGTTTTGGTTTTCTTTTACTTTGCTTTTTCATATTTTATTTAGCATTCGAGAAATTCCATATTTTTTTCAAAAACAATGTTAGAATTAAGCTCAAACTTATTAAGATATCTTTGATTAAAATTTATGGGCTTCCTTGTAAAACACGTAGCTGCATATGCCAGTTTGTGTAAGCACATAATGTATTCCCAGAACATGTACACAGTTTGCTTTCTGAAATTACAATCAAATGTTTTAACCAAGTCAGGTTAGCTTTATATTCATAGTAGTTGCAACATAGTCCTACAACACAGTTGTTGTTCTATGTAGGATAACAAGTTGCAACACAGTCCTAGTGTTTTTATAGTAAGATTCTTGAATCTTTTTCTAGAGTTTATAACATTTGAGTTAATTTCTTTAATGACTGTGTTGCAATAATGGCTTCTTTTGCATACATCCTAGGTGTGTTACATCTATTTCCATGTGATAGAGTTTTTGAAGACAATGCTCATTTTTTGTCACTATTTTTTTTCTTTGCTATTTTAAGTTCCAGTTTATTTTTCTGAAATTTTTATTTATCTAGCTGCTTGCAGCCATTTGTTATTTTTCTTGAGAGAATATGGTAAGGGAGGAAATTAAAACACCTTCTGAGAGTGAGGCAATAATGAAGTGGTCTTTGTCATCTCTCAATATATTTTTGAATTTTGATTTTTTTTTTTCTTATATTTGCAGCAACATTAAAAATCAACAAAGAGATTAAGGGTGTGAAGAGAATACAACTACTGCCTGCATCCTTTGTTTGCTTTCAGGAGCCAGGTATGCTTGAGCTATGATACTGATAACAGTAAACTGAAAAGAGTAACACAGTGGACAAGGATATACTTCAGTTTAAGACTGAATAGGTAAAACAAACAAACAAACAAAACAACAGCAAGAAAGAATAAAAGTGTTGTCATCATTTAGGCGGGCCATTGCTTTGTGGTAGAAGGAATTCAGAATGTAGCGGTTTACTTGTATTTTGCTGGTAAAGCAATTTGAATTTCTTGGATTCACTGAGTAAGAAAAGGACTTTGCAAAGCCTGAGTCATCCTTTGGCCCATATGCCAGTTGTTATTTATGAAGTCCTGAACTTATGTGTGAATCTCTGAGGCAGCAATGCTGGATTCTGCCCTCTTTCTGCCTCGTATTTCAGGACTCGAGAGGCTGACAGTACCTACAGTCTTGCTGTGGTGCTATAATTGTTGTATTATTTTTCTTAGAAAATATGTGCTGACCGCATAGCTCTCTCCAGGATGCCAAAGTTAGAGGAATACTAAGGTTGGGGAGGACAGATGGATATAGATCCTTTGTGAGCAGAGTAGCCTGACTAGCCTTTTGTTTCATGAAGCATTAATGAACCTCTTTGTTGCCAGTTGAGGCTGACTCAGTGTCGTACGCTGTGTCCTCAGATCCCCAGTCCCTGATTTATGAGGCTAGTCAAAAGGCTGTAGAAGAATAACTGAGTGCTGAAACGTGTCCAAGATAATGGTATCGTCTTCTCACTCTTGTTTCTTCAGAGAACAGAATGGGAAAACATTCCTGTCAGAGAAGTGAATGTTGCAGATGTTTGTAACGTAGGTGCATGCTGCTTATGGGCTTTGAAATCCAGTGGAAGAAGTGGTGATAGCTTGGGAGCCAGTTTGTTTCTGAAGAACTCAGATATTTCTCTTACTGGTGCTTTTTCAAGCCAAAGGAAAGACTACCTTTAGCATGGAAATGGCCTGGAGTTTCTTGACTTCATTCCATGGTTGCAACATACTAGCTGCAGATGTGTTCCCATCAAGACTGCAAGCAGAGCACAGTTCTGATTATAAGAAAACAGTAGTTTTCCTGCTCTTGTATAATCATTGCATTCTAACCTGCTGAAGTTAAGCTTTTTCTCTCTCTGCTTTGATAGAAAAGGTTGCGGGTGTTTACAAAGACCTTCAGAAATTATCCCGTCTCTTTAAAGACCAACTGGTTTACTCTCTTCTGGCTGCTGCCCGGCAAGGTGAGAAAAAATATTTAGAATCGGGAGTGATACTTCATTTTTTTGAGGATGGAAGGAAGGGGTGTGTTGTCTATCCAAAGCCTTAAAGGAAATGTGTTAAAAACACTTGAAACAGCTGTTCAGTGGTAGGTACATAGAGAATAAGAATAAAGTAATTGATACAAAGATTAACGTAATTTATTTAGAATGTATTTCAAAAAATGCTCATATAATGACAATTTCCTGGTTTTGATATATAAAGATAAGAAGTCCTTTCTAGTCTCACTTAAAAGATTGAGATGGAGTGGCTGTTCTCCATAATTGGTGATGAGGAAATCATGCCACAGTAACTTTGTGGCAGTGGTTTTGTAGTTTTGATCTATTTCTTTGTCAAAGCAGAAAAAACTTGTATAGCATTGTGTTTGGAAGTCAAACTACAGGAATGATCTACTTAGTAACTGGTCATTGAGGGCTTGGAAAGAATGAAAGAAGTAACCCTAGCTGGTGTTAGTGAAGCAGTAGGAAACTGGGCTTTCGGTGAATAGGTATTGCCATAAACGATTCAGCTTTGTATTCTGAAGACACAATGGAATTCCCTGTAGATTTCAGTTCAGGAAGGCTTTACATGAGATGTGCTCTACATTTAACGCGTTTTTTGTGGACTCTTGAAATTGGGCAGATTTTTTTTCCCCCTTTACCTATGCCAGCCTTTGTTCTGTAGCTTATAAACATAGTTAAGCATGTGGTGTATATCTTAGGCTTGCAGCGGGCATGGGTGTTCAGTATAAAATGCCATTTGCCCTATTTTTTGCACTCTATAAATGTACTGAGAGCTGGGAGACGTGTTTTACAAGAAGTTGCATCATAGCACTTTCTGAGAAGAGTCATTTAACTGAGGCATCAAAGGGAAACGATTTAAGGGAAAGATTATAATGTCCTTCGTTTCTTTAGGGTCTTCAGAGTAAGCTCTGCACCATTTAGGTAATGCTTATGTTTTCTACTTGCTTTGTAGCTCTGAACTTGCCAGATGTTTTTGGGTTAGTGGTCCTTCCTCTTGAGCTGAAGCTTCGGATCTTTAGACTTCTGGATGTCCGTTCGCTCATCTCTCTTTCTGCTGTTTGCCGTGATCTTTATGCAGCTTCAAATGATCAGCTTCTGTGGAGGTTTATGTACCTGCGAGATTTCCGAGGTAACGCTGAGATGCATGTTTTCTCTAATTACATCCTCACGTGAACAGAAGGATTAGGTCTGACAGATTTTGTCAAGAGGCTCCTTAAGGAACCACTTTAGATTTTTAAACAGTGGGAGGAAGTAGTCTTTTGCAATACTAACCAATACAGTTGGTCAGAGATAATTCAGGTGGATATGCTGTTTTCTGCCTTGAAAAATGGTGATAGTCTGCAGAGTCATTTCTCATGGACTATGTAGTTTTGCCCATCATGTGGTGCAGACTTCTGTAGGTTTTTTCACCTGTATCCCTGGGTGGTTTGGTGCACTGGCTATTGCAGACACTAGGGAGTAGAGGGAAGGGATATTCCTGCTAGAATCCCTTACAAGAGATGGTTTTCTGACAGCACTTCCTTTGATAACCTTATTTCTTCAAAGATGGGAATGGTGTTTCTGGGATATCTTACTAAGTTTTGAGATGATGCTTTACACAGAATGGGTGTATGAGCAGCTTGTCTACTGGATGGTCCTGGAGCTTTATTTTTTTTAAAGCCACATTATCTCTATGGAAAATGCATTGACCAAAAATGTTTTTTCATCTCCTCTGCAAGTTCCCACAAAATGGGGCGTTCTTGTCATGAATGCTACTTAAAAAAGATTGCTCATTTTATTTTTTTCCTTCTCTTACAGATCCAATTGCAAGGCCTCGTGACACAGACTGGAAAGAAGTAGGTGACTTCTCTATGTAATCGTCGAGAATAGTCTACGTAGGATAATTTGAGGCTAAAGCATTGAGTTGGGGAGGCTGTAGTTTTAAGTTTTATTTTAAAAGTGTGGCCTGTGCACACACATTGAGTTTGATCAGAGAAAACAGCATCAGTGAGCGACAGTGCATGCACAAATTGCAGGTTATGAGCCTTTCAGACATGTTGTGATTAGTCTTTGGCAGGCAGAGTAGCTGCTGTTCTGGGTTTTGAGAATGAAGAGTTCTTTTCTGAGAATTGAAGAACTGAACGCAAGTGCTGAACCTGAAACACAAAGTGCTTCTAGACCGTAAAATACCTTTGTTTCTGTCTACAGCTATACAAGAAAAAGTTGAAACAGAAGAAGGAAGCCTTGAGATGGAGGCACATGATGTTTCTGCCCCCTACACCTCATCCAATTCCCTTTCATCCCAACCCATTTTATCCTAGCCCCTTTCCTCCCAACCCCTTCCCATCAAACCCAATCTACCCCCCCATGATCATTGGTGGAGAATATGATGAGAGACCAACACTTCCATACGTTGGAGACCCAATTAACTCGCTTATTCCTGGTCCAGGGGAAGCACCAGGCCAGTTTCCTCCGTTCAGACCACATTTTGACCCCATTGGTTCCTTGCCTGGAGCAAACCCTACACTTCCGGGACGAGCTGGTCCCAATGACAGGTTTCCACCTAGACCCAGCCGGGGCCGCCCCATGGACATTCGCCGTGCGTTCATTTGATTGCTGCTTTCTCCTTCAGTGAATTCTCTAATTCCTGAGCTTGCTTTCTAACTGCAGGAGGTTGCAAAATCCAGGCACTAAAATCTGCCTTCTCTTCAGATTGTTGGAAGAACTTGTGTGCATGATACTGTTTTGACACCAAAGTGAGGGTTCGTTTATGTTCTGGTAATACTGCAGCACTTGGCACTAAGGTCTGTTTCAAGAAGAGCTATGAGTTAGAACAATTAATGCTGTTCTCTGCCCTCCTCCTCCTCTTTAGTCATCTGTGAAGTGCTGCTTAGAGACCAGAAGGATACTGGCCAAGTGTTTGCTGCATCAGATAAAAAGCACTTTAAATACAAATCCTATCTTTGTCTGTCTTATTTGAAAAGTTTTATTAACTTGCCAGGAAAAAAATATTTTGTTTAAAATCTTACCTGGCTAATAATCTTTCTTAACAAAAAAATCTACCATGTTCCACGTAGAATAGGATACTATCACTGTTATGGTAGATCTAAGTTCATAGATTTTTTTTCCAAAGATGACTTTTTCTTTTTCCTTTTGTTTTTATTAGGTAAAAAGTATTTTTGTGTTGTTACATAATACACAAAGCATACAGGGAAGGTGTGTTTTTTTTTTTTTTTTTAATGGATATATTAGAACACAAATCAATTCATTCTGCAAACAACTGAGTAAACTCATGCTACAGTGCAACTCAAAAATCTGAACAGAAGCAGAGCAATTTTACAAAGAACCAGCAGCAAAACTTTTGTCTTTTTTCTTGGTTGAACAGGTTGACTTTACAAATAAGTAGCTGTAGTACATGGCCGCATTTACTGTGTGTGAACTAAAATTGGTGCAAAAGTAAGTCTTTCCTCCTGCCTAACTACTTAAGGAATTAAGCAGCTTGATCTGGTTGCAGTGGAAATGAGATCGCAGCAGGAGAAGCAGTTAATACTTACTTTACTGCAGTAAGTTCCATTTAATTCCATAACTGCAGTATTAAATCTTGCTGGAAGGAAACATTGTAGTATGTTCTGAGCACCTTTCAATTGTTGTCTCGTTAATTAATGAACAACTAACAAGGTCGCTGTTAAAGTCTTCTGATGAGATCTTCAGTCTGATGCTGAAGCTCAATTAAAGAAAGACTGGAATAACTAAACTTTGCTAGAACTTTTTTCTTTTTTTTTTCCTTTTTAAGATGGATTGATATCTGTTTCTGAAGATGTAAATGGTACTGATGACTGTTGTGACAGCTGATACTATTTTCTACAATCCTTCTGGAATTCAAAGAAGGGAAATGGATTACATTTCCTATTAAATACAAGCTGTTTAATCGGTAACATTATGTGCTTTTTCAGGTGGTATTTCAGTGATTCATCTTGTTTTGTATAAAATCAGCTGACTTCAGTATGGTCAGAAAGTTTTGTTATTAACTCCCACGGGAGTAAAATATAATACTTTATTTTGCTCTCAAAAGTTGCATTTCCTTTTTTTCCCTTCTCCTACTTCACAGCTACAGCATACCAGTGCAAATCCTGCCCTTATCAAACGCTGGAGAATGAGTATCTATAGAATCTGGGGGGCAGTGGTTCCCATTTGATGCCAAGTCTAGCCTTAATTTTTAACATTTTCCTAAAGTGGTTGAATTTCCTTGTTCCAATGGGTTCTTCACTTAAGTGAAGCGCATCTTGGAGCTAACAGTGATTCTTTATATTCCACTGGCTATAAGAAAGAAAAGGGATGTCCACACTGTGGATCTTGCACCATTTTGTCCTTGTGCTGAATTCTTCAGAAACACATACATTATATTTAGATAAGGTCACCCAATTTTAACTGATAAAATATTTTGTAACTTATTCTTCACTTTTTTTTCAAGCTATTTCTGGGAACAATGATCTTTGTGTGTGATAGATTAATTTTGTGGTACCGAAGGTACTCATTACTAATGCCTTGATGATATCCACATTGCTCACTCTGCGGGCACACTTCTTGCTGCTGTGGAGTTCAGCCCTCTGCCACAAAGACAACCTGGTCATTTGTCTCCCAGGCTTATGCCACATGTTCTGTTTATGCTGGATTTTGTCATTTGGACATTTGTTTGTGAAGAAATGAACTCAGCATTATTACAGATATGCCAATGAGTGACCTGAAGATATTCCTTCATTTTCTTTTTTGTTCCTTCACAGTGTAGTGAAGGCATCGTGAGCCAAAGAGAAAGGAATCTGACTTATCCTGAACTGTTGAGTTTCCTACAGAGGAGTTCCCTTAATTCATAAAACAGTACATGAAATACTATGTGACTATCTCAGGACCAACAGTATAAAAGGAAAAGAAAACAGGAAATATGTGAAAACCAGCTACTTATTTTTGTTATTTGGCAGCTTCTAAGACATGTATATGTGTAATTGCTGTTTGCAAACTACAGAAGAGATGCCACAAAAGGTGAAGTGCCTTAAGGTGGCCCCCATTCCTTACGTGTACTGTTCATCTGTATCCAGTGCTGTATGGTTGCTACTAACATTCATTTGGAAATTGGAAACTTATTTTTTTTCTTTTTTTTTTTTTTTTGTCTTTTTATTGTTTTACCTTTGTCCTAAAACTTAAGACAACTTCATTAAAAAGAAAAAAGGGCATATGCAAGGTATAAGGTCCTATGTACCTGTCTGTGATCAGTGAGAGAGAAGAAGGTACAGCTGCAGTTACTGGAGCAGGACTGCTATTCTGAGCCCTAGCTTTATACAAGATGTTTAATTGCATGAGAACGTGAGTTACATTCCTCTTGAAATGCCACACATAAATACTACAAGAAGGTCAAGATGTTCCTCGGTGTGTATCTGAAAAGCAAAATGTAAAGTCATTTTCCAGGTGGTGGATATGAGTGGGTGTCTTAGCTGTGTCCCAGCTTCTTGGGCTGAATCCAAACACACACATCTATTCATGTTTCCTGGCATCCATGTGAAGAAAATTAAAGCATGCAGGACAAAAGGGAGACCCAGTGTGCTCTGACCAGGTGTTCAGTTTTCACAGCTGTGAGAAGGACCCCAAGGCATGCTGTGGGGCATGTCTGTCCTGTGATTTAAATGTAACTGCTATTCACCAACTTCTGTGTTGCCTTTTTAGCTGTACTCAACTCCAGCTGTTATACTTAGGTACCTAAATAGTTGGGTATGCCTTAGTTCACGACTCATAAAATGGAGAATATAATCCTTGCATTTCCTCTCTCTGTTGCTTTGTTAGGTTGTAGGGATTTTGGAATAGAAACCCTGCATCGAAAGTGATAACCTCAACATACAATGGTGTGTTTGTGCATCATCTGTTAGCCACAATATCTAGTTTGTAGATTGAAGTGTACTGTTGGGGCATTTATAGGGCACAGTACAGAGTTTCATCATTTTATCTCAGGACATCGGCTCAGTATGTTCGTTAAAGCACTCTTGTGGACAGAACTGAAAATGCTTTTTAGGAACTATAGCAATAGGCAGGATAAGCTGCTACTGCCTGTTACTTTTACTAATTTCTGCAAGCTGGAGCTAGGAGGAGGGGAGATCACATTCTGTTTGCTTGTCCCTTGAAAGATGACAGTTGGGAGCTGCAGGCAGGTCTGAGATGGCAGCTGGGCATCAAACCAGCAGTGCTATCCTGCTGCGGTGGTCAGCTGCAGGACAGCCCTGCTGTGCTCAAGTGCAGCACCAGCAAATGATTCCCCTGCTGTGGCTTCAGTGAGCAACTGGGGTCGTTTTACGGGGCCATGCCTTACTAGTCAGTAGTTACTCCATTTTGTATAGGCTGTATTGGTAAGAGACGTAAGAAGATTTGATAGAGCAATTGAGGATTCTGGCAATAAACTTCTGTATCTGTCTTTGCATCTCTGGTGACTGTGTAGTAGGGAAAGGCATAAGCTATGCTGAGCGAAGCGTTACAGAAGGAAATCCTCTCCCACCAGGGTTGTGTTACCTCTCTCCATATAGTGGAGTCTGTTAATCTGCTATTGTTCTTGCTAGTGGGACAGTGTTTGCTCAAGGTCATTTGTCACTCTTTTATTGCTCCTGGAGACTGCAGAACAGCAGGGTCTGTTTTCTTTCTCAGGCAGTGACATGTATTTATGATGCAACATTGTAAACTGCTAGCAAACCTGGAAGGACAACGTAGAGCTGAAAAAAAAAAAAAGATTAATCATTATGGAATAGGGTGATTCTTTAATTCGAAGTGGGAGGTATAAATCATTGGTCCAGATGAGTCTCGAGAGCCTTCCAAGCTGGAAAAGCTATGCAGTTACTTGCCTGAAAGTGCACAGGTCACAAAAGCTGTTATGTATGTACAGGCCTGCTCAGGGGTTGGTCATGCTAGGTCCAGGTGACTGCATTGGATCTAGATGTTTGTTACAGGTTCTGTGCAGTAAGGAATGGTTTGTTTGGCTTTGTTCCCTCCAGTGAATCATGAGATCCAAAATGTCAACTATTGCTGATGGTTTTGCTGATTTGAAGACCTCTCTCTTCAAGTGACAGCAAAAATCTGTGCCACTGGCTCCAATGTTTTTAGCTTCCTGACCTCCCTTCCTCCCTTGGTATTCCTAAGAGCAACTGATGTGAAGTTGCAAAGGGAAGCATAAAGCCAGAAGTCTGGCCTTCAAATTGTATGCATGATTTGTGACTCAAGTACTTGACAGAACTTGAGGGAAACCACAGTCAGCAAAGATTTCTCTCTGTCTTCTCTGGAAGACTGTTACCTGCTTGGGGCAATACATGCCATCCCATTGCTTGGTGTCTCTGGATGGGCCCCAGCTCATCTTATTTTGAAATGACAGTTTTCCTGTTCTATCACAGGTCTGTCACCTTGATTCATTTTGCACTCGCCCCAGTCAATGGGAGTTCAAGGAGCAAGACAGGATTTCACTCCATCTCTCTGTCCCATCTATATTATGGAACACTCAGCACACAAGTATGTGCACTTCATCAGCTCTGCTATTAATTAACCATGTTCCTGGGGGATAGCCTTAGCCAGATGTGACCAAGTCACCAAAATGCTTGGAGTTTAGCTGGGTTTTGTCTGAAATTTGTGTGAAAAGTGGATATGAACTCTCTACTATTTCTAAGGACAGGGAAAGAAGTTCTGCCCCCCTTTTTTTTTCTTGTGGAAGGCCCATTTCTCAGGTTATTTTTGAGCTAAGGCTACAGGGTTAGAACATGACTTTTTCTCTCAGAACTCAGGAATCACGTGCTGGGGACTTAAATGCAAGGCATGAAACAGACGTTTTAACTGCTATGAGCAGAGTGATCTGGAACAAACCAGCAGTTCATCCGGATGACCTGCTCATGTGATCTTCGGTGTTTACTGATGCCTGGTACTGTATTTAACTTGAATGAGTAATTTTACTCTGAAAAGTGACTTTTAGTAAAGTTGGGATCATGAAGTTCCACGGTTCAGTGTTTCCATGCTCAGGCATGGTCGCTTTATCAGTCAATGAATATGTGCCTCCATCTTTGCACATCTGCTTCTGAAATAAGCTTGTTTTCTTTTATCTTAGCCTCAACAGGGATTCTGTAATTGGAAGTTAGCAATTGTATGGACTACATACAAACCAAAATAAAATCTAGTTTGCACTGTAATAACTGTTGACTACACAGGGGTTAGCAGGAGTAAAATTTGATTTACAACTCAGTCATTTGAACATACATGATTCTGATTATGCACAAAAAAACAATGAAATAGTGCCACTTTCATACAGTCACTTTTCAGGCCGTTATTAGAATATTTTCTTTGTATTAAAACAACTGTAGTTTTCTAAATTCCTTTTACCCAGGTATTAGCTGTAATTGCTGGGTGCCACTGAGTATATTCCAGGATGACATTGGATATATGAAGAGTGAAGGCTGACCAAAGCACAGATCCAGATGCAGGACTGTTAATCGGAAAACAGGCTAGCAAATGATTTCCTCAGGTTGCGGATGGTCTCAGCTTTTGCTTCATCTTCGTTGGGGTTTCCCCGCTGAGATGATTCAGATATGCTGAAGGTGTTTGTCAGGGACTGCGATTTGCTGAAATGGAAAACAGAGTTGACACTGAGACTCTGCAGGAGAAGGTAGCTATTAATAGCTGGTTACTGATGCTTTGTGCTCCGTCACGATTAGATTCAAGGAAAAAAGAAGTAAGCAAAGAGAATCTCCATATGCTAAGACATCGAAGATTTGGGGGGTATAGGAGGTATAATGGATGGGCAGGTGGATCTAATCTAATATCACAGTCCATACTAGTAACTGTTTATGAAGGCATGTGATTAAAAACATGCAATTGCAATTCTTGGTGCTACTGTTGTGACAAACATTGAAGTCATTTCTCTGTTAATACAGAATAATGGATTCCTACTGAGGATCACCTTTAATCAGCTATTCCATGAACAGTGATCCTTTGATTTCAAATGTAGAGTACAAGGTGTTGGACAAAGTTGTAGCCATGTCCCCTGCAATGTCTGCTGTTGCCTGTCCTCTGTGGCACTTCTGCTCTGACTATCAGCTGTGTTATGCAGGTCTTCTGGCTGGCCTCAGGCTCCTGCTGGGTGTATTTTCACTAGTGGTTTAGTTCAGATCAGGACTGTACTTTTCAAGTAGATCTCCCATTTTTCCCCACTACCATGCTTTGTCACTCAGTGTGGTTTCTCCTTGTCAGTAATAGGAATTCAGCACAAAACCAGAATCTGAATTAAAGTTCATGAAATATGTACTGTGTGGAGATGGCATCCTTAGCACCAACGTTTTGATCTGCAAGTCCATTGCTCTTAGTTTGCCTTGCTAATTGTTGACATTATCACTGCAAGCACATTCCAGAACATCACTTCTCTGCTCTGTCTAGAAGCTGTCTTCCCATTTGTAGCTTATATTTTGCTCTGGCCTCTTCATGCCAATTTGCCCTTGTGCCAGCTTTGTCAACATCAAGCATTTTATCGCCAAGCTTCTCTGCCATGGTGCCAGCCAGATATACTCCACCAACGGTGGCTACCAAAGATGCACAACGATTAATGGTGTGCTCTGTTCTAGCAGAGCAATTAAACATACAGTCACCGTCTAGACTTCTGTGTATATGAGTAGTGCCACTTCCACCCTCCCCACCCCCTTTGCTAGCAATTGCAAAAAAATGCCCAGTAAAGAACCTTGTGTGGGTCCTGCATCCAGAGAGTAGTGAAGGAATTACTCTTGTCAAGCTTTCTGGTCAATAATGTGCTGCTTACAGTCTGTAAGGATAAGGATTATATACCCTGCTGAGAAGGAAGTAGCTGCATTGACACGACTGGGGTAGAGCACATATTTATCAATGAGCACATAAACAAGAGGAAGAATGTGAAATCCTCGAGATGTAACCTACAATTTGTTCTTCCTGACAGCAGTTCAATGGTGGCCTGAGGTGGGCCCAGGCTCTTCTACCTCTGAAGTCACTTTTGTCCAGGCCTTTGTCCCTGGGGACTGCTGCCTGACATCAGGTGGTAAGTTCTTCATGCCAGCTCAGGATACTTTTTTTTTTTGATAGCTTTATTCTACAATCTACAGATAATAGTGATAATACAGACAGTTAACTGAGCACCTACTTCAGATGCGGGTGTGGGTTGGCTTGCTGCTTGGACGTTTCAGTAGGGCTTGGCTGGCTAGGAGCCCGGCCTTGAGCAGGGGGTCTGGGCTGCTGTGGTGGGAACACGCCTGTCTTGGAAGCCTGGACTGGAGAGGACCCAGTTGCTGATCGGACTTGCTGTGGAGATCCAGGTGACCTTTGCTGCTGAGGTGAAGTGGATAGGGGACTCTGGGGCTGCTGTCCTTGAGGAGAGAGCCGTTGCTGCGGAGGTGCATTTGTCCGTGGAGGCTGAGATGCCTGAGGCTGGCGTGGCCCACCTGAAAGGGACATGTGCATATAAGCACAATGAAGGTCATGTAGTGGAAAACAAGCAAGTATCTATATGGGGGAATGGATTTTGCTATGAGGAGAGACTATTCAGACTACTTTTATGCAAAAAAAAGATAACAGAAATCCTCTCCTATATCTAACAGTGGTGTCATGCCCATGTCTCTCGAGTTTTTGTGGTCCATTTCTCTAACGCTTCAAAGAAGCCCTGCCGCTGCCCCCCAAAGGAAGTCACTTCAATGTGCTGTACTTTTCCATGTAACTAATACTTCTTATTCCTGTCAAGTGCTGCCTGCATTGAGGAAGAAGAGTCACTGGAATACCGGCTCTAAAGGAAATGAAAGCTGAATCTGCAGGTTTGGATCAACAGTCCCTTCATGAGAAAAGCAATTTGATGTAAAAAAACTGCACCCTACTACTATCTGAGCATCTGTTCCAGCATTATCAGCAGGTGGCTTTAGCAATATTGGTAGCAGACCCTCAAATCTTGCTATCCCTTCTTAATAGTTGTTGCCGCTACAGCTCTGTGCAAATCCAAATACACTTTGTGCCCGAAATCCTGCTCCTGTGCCATTTCAAGTGGCCTTTCTTTCCTGAGCCAAGTCCTAACAGAGTTATAAACTCGATCTCTATTGAATTTTCAGCCCACTTTCAGAGCTGATACGGAATTTTACAGTAGCTGCTTTAAAAGTACACTGAATTTGCTTCCTGCTTATCAGTGAATTGGGACTGTGACCAAAACCTTTATCCTGAGAGTGTTTATTTAGAAAGCAAAATGATGTCTCACAGTCTGTGCTGTCATGGGTCCCAAACAATTGTACCTTGTGGAGGAGGCCGTGGCTGGGACAGTTGTGCGAGCTGAGGTCCAGGCTGAGTTTTCACTGACTGAGGCTGAACTTGTGGAGGCTAGAGGAAAAAAAAAAAAAAAAAAAAAAAGTCATTCCTGTTAATACAGAGTCCCCAAAGGTAATATAGGAGCAGTGGAGTCCTGAAGTGTTCCTTAAATACACACACAGAGCATCTGGCTGGTAAATTTTCAAGGGACTGAAATTGAGAGCTAAGTAATAAGGAGTATATAAGTTGTTTGCTCATAGGGAATAACGGTGAAGTTACAGTTCATAATGTTTTTTAGGTAATCAGGAATTGCCAAATTTATCAGGCCCGAGGGATCTCTTAGTCCCATCTCCCATTTTGGACAGTTGCCAGCACCAGATGTTCCGAAGGAAGGAGGGATGAACCATGAAACTGTCTATGGAGTAATCATCTTTTTACCCTGAGGGGTCTCATCTTGATTGCTCTAAAGTAAGGACCAGCTCAAACCCTGGAACATAAAGTTTATGATCTGCTCCACAAAACCTTTGCAACAGTTCCAGGTATTTTTTTTAATATTGTCACTCAGACCATTTCAGTCTTACTACCTTCTCAACTTCTTAACTCCATTACTGTGAGTTTGAGAATAGTTCTCACAACCTACCTTTGCTAGGCCATTCATTATTTTGCAGACTTTTGCTGCCCTCACTCTCATTCATGTCCTTTCTAAAGCTAACAGGTTGAATCCCTTTGGTCCCTCCATAGGAATGTTTCCAGGCTCCTAATCATTTTCATCACCCACTTCTCTTTCCTGGCCTTGTGATCCTTTCTGCAGCTGCCCAAAGCAGGTCTGCTTATGTTACTCCAGATGAAGCAGTGTCTTGGTTTCTCTGTATACGTCACCAACTCATTCCTTGTGCATCCAGATTCCCCGCTTCTCCCTTGTCAACACAGCCATAGGCTGAGCAATGGTTTTCGTTAGTCTGTTTGCAACAATGTCTTTCTTAAGAGGAACGGTTAGCAGGACCTACAAGGTATATATACAGTTTATGTTCTCCCTCTCTCTACCCCAGTTTAGCTTACTTTTCAGTCTTCGGTACGGTTTGCTGTTGTGGTGACTTAACATACATAGCTCTCTCAGAAGTTTTTCGCTGACATCCCTGGTCCTGACTAACCCAAATAAGTTGGTGCCATCTGCACTTTCTTCTCTCTCACTGTTTACTCTTTCTGACAGATATTTTAATAAACAGATTAAGCAAAACAGAATTGTTGCACAGAGGGCTGGTCCAAGGTTAACAAAAGTCTGAGTAAGCCTGTTGCACAAAATTGTTTATGAAAGAGCAAGAGAAGTTGGAGACAGATAGACTGGTATGTGCCGGATTATTTATATGGAGAACACAATGATAAAGGGGTTGTTGAAGCTCCTGGAAGGTCAGGAGAACGAGTTAAATGATTCTGGAAATCGGAAGAAATGTTTCATAGCTGGAAGCACAGAAATGAGTTTCAACTGTCTAACATAAATTCAATGATGTTGTCAGCCAGTCTTGTACACGATTTATCTGTGACAAGCTAAATGGATGGGGAGGAAAACGTGGGAATTTTCCATTCCATAGCTTCTAGTTCTACATAGCTTGGGCCACTAAAATGTTGCCGGTGTTGCAGAAAATACACTGGAAATAACATAAAACATCCTGATTAGATCAGCCAAAGAAAGGGAATAAGATCTCATATTGACCTCTGTTGCCACTGCCCACAGCCAACCCAAGGCTTCTCAGAGATGAAGGCAAAGCAATTTTGAGGTGGAGAGATGCAGGAGTGATGGCCACCCAATGTCCTTGATTGTTTGCAAGATTTAACATCTGTCATATCTTTGTCTTCATGTGAGGCTTCTGCTTCACAAAGAAACTTTGCCTTTTGGACCCTCCCTGCTTGCTTTTTTAATAGCTCTTGTATGCTACCTTCCCTAAGGCTTTGTGACAGTTTAGCTACATTATTTTGTCTGATTGCCTGCTGTCTACCACTTTATGAACAAATTCTCAAAGAGTTAATGGACAAAGAATCGAAAGGAAGATTAATGGAACATTTTTCTTTGAAAAAAAAATATGGTGGATGCTCTTAAGCCATGGTTTTGTTGGTTTATTAGTCTTCTGTATTATTCTTTAAATTAATTGTTGACATCATTTGTAAGGTCCATGAGTTCCTTACGTAAATTTTTCAATGTTAATCTTATAGCCTTTTTAAACACAAATTTTGTATTTGTTATACACCAATCCTCTGGAGCAATAACTGTTTCTAATGCACTTTTTTTCTTGGCAGCTGAGTCACTTCCTAAATTCACGTCATTGGATATAGCCAGCTGGGGCTGGGGGCTTAATATTTTTTTAAAATATCAGCTATCACCAATTTAATCACTGCTTTTTCTCTCTGCCCTGCATGCCTGACCGGGAAAATCTATGTATGATTTAAGAAGTTCTCAATTTTCAGCAATTAAATTCACTGGAGTCCCAACACTCTCTCTGTTGTCTTCCCTTTCTCCCTTAACATCGGATGATCCATAGAGCTCACCAGTGCTTTGGTGGGGTTCTGTCTTCTGCTGAACTCAGAGAATTTGTTTCATTCTTCCCCTCTATCTGATCTTTAAAATAAAATTCTATCCTTTTTAAGTTTCCTTTTCTTACTTGTGTGATTGTATGCATGAATGATTTGCATGCATAAACGTCTTTTACAATGTCAGATTTACAAATTTGGAAGATTTTTTTCTGTTTGTCTTGAATGCCTTCTTTCACTTTGCGACTTAACCCTAGAAGTTTATTTCTTGCATTCCTCGTTTAGGAGCAGATTAGAAATGTATATATGCATTCAGGAAAACAATGTTATTTTAAATAGCATCCATAAACCTTGACTTCTAATACTAGGGAGCTTTTGAATAATTTTCTCATCTTACTAAAAGTACATTTTCTAACTGTTTGTGCCATATCATGACTTCTTGATACTGTCCCAGGGAAAGCAAACCTAGTACTACTTGTTCCCTTTCTGAAGTTGTACCTGGGTGTTTCAGAAGGCTAGGTCAAGCTGTTGTTTCCTATTGCACTTGGATTTCACAGTTCCCAGAAGCAGTCACCTAAAAAGATGGAAAACTCTCTTTGACTTACTGTCCCACTGTGTTATTTGACTTACTTGATAGCTGTATCTCGTTTTATCATGACTTGTTGCTTCTTCCATTTCTGTCAATGCTGTGCTCTCAATTTCTTAATTTCTCAGTTTTTCTTGATCCAGAAACTTACAGAGACAGCCACAATAATATGCATAGATATTCTATGCATACCCGTAGGATATCCAAAGACTCACATTTCTATGTATTCAGTACTACTGCCCTCATATTCAGAATTGTTGTTTTTCTTGTTTCTGTGGAAGCCTTCATCTGTAGTTCTAGTTCTGCATCTCACCCCCACTGCATGTAATTATTTCTCTCTGTTCATTTGTAAATATGTGTTATAGGATTACAGGAGCAATTGTAGCTTGTGCAGTTTCTCCAATGAGAAACTCCAAGTTTCTTATTTAACTCTTCTATTTGACATCTTATGCTTCCAAGACCATTTGTTTTGTTCTTTGACTGTTTTAGTTCTGTTGCAATCCAATCCAGTCCTGTATGTCTTTATTACAGATACAGACAACATATGCATCTGTCCATGTTCTTCTCAGTTTCTGCAGGCTTCCCCTTTGCTCTTAGTTTATACACTCTTTATCTTGGTTATTTTAGAGGTCAGTTGTTGATTTCACTTTGCCAGAGTAAATCCTATCCGTTCTGTATAACTTCTGCTTTCCCAAAGCGTTTTTAGCATCTATTAAAGGTTCCCCTCACTCTAGCTGAAGTTTGCTTTGGATTTACTCTGAATGCACTGCATGGTGGGGACCTGGTTTAGCAGGGAGTAGGCTGTCATACAACAGAGGCAGAGAGCCACAGACTCCTTCCTCTCACTTTATCTCTTGAGTGGGAATGGAAACTTTTCCAGTGTGTTGCAGTCAGTATTATCATTCAGCCTGATTACTCTTCTGTCCTTTCTTTTGTACAGATTTCTGTTGTCCTCAACCCTTCCTGCTTTGCTCCCTGCTAGACACTGAAAGAAGTAATAGCGCATACACTCTGGGAATGAATGTGCCATGAGGAGTGCAAAGGGGTCAGCTGAAATGCAAAAATGACCATTTGTTATAGGAATTCAGCAGTAGTCAGGCCTCCTACTGATAAAGTGGGTAAAGGGCATCTCCAAAGAAGCAAGGCTGCATTAAGAAATGAAGCAAGTCTTGGTGGAAATTCTCACTCTCCTCTTTGGGAAGCACAGATTTTCACCAGGGATGCAAAAATTGGAATGCAACCTATCCTGAGGACTGGTGTTAAATGAAGGTGAAGCTGGGAGCTACAAGCACCTCTAGAAATGCTGTCTGCAATATACATCTAAAATAGAATTTGATTTAGTAAGGCAGAATGTCTAGGTGCGTAGCCCACACTACCCATGTGATACCACAGTTAATGGAAGGAGAGGGCAGGAGACCAAGCTGTTTCTTAGGGCACCCACTGCAAAGGTCTGCAAGAGACTTCTCTGGAAAAGCAGGAGTCAATCTATCTGTATCAGAATACACTCTGGAATGGGACTGTTCATCTCCATGGGATGTCTGACTGCCTGACATTTACAGTGAGAAGAGAGAGAAGAGTTCAGGAAAACAGCTTGGCCAAAAGGTCTGTATTCTGTCTTACCCAAGGCCTCAGCGGTGATGGGGTAGATCCAGCAGTGATGACAAGCTGAGTCATTTTGGAAACAACCAGATCTGCTATAAGCTGTCTGTCCTCTTCCACATGCTCCCCGATCAGGGGCATTGAGCTATCCATCACCTGCCACAAGAAAGAAAAACAGCAGTTAATAAAGAGGTCTCCTGGTGGCAGATGCTTGTTTCAACTCACCTTTCATGCTAACCTGCTTTTTGTCCCCATATCCTTGTCAACACATCTAGTCCTAAGTACCCCCCATGCTGAAACGTGCTAGGGTGGGATATATATTTTTTTTTTTTTTGGAAATGGCATGTGCCTCCTCCACTCCCCATCTTCCATTGACAACATGGAAGCCAACTGAAGGCTTCTGGTGGCTGAAGGTTTTCTAAATCAAGCAAACACAAACTTGCTTCTTCCTGAGAAGATGCCTGTTGTGGACGAGGTCTCTCTGGCATTGTGCCACAGCATTTTGAGATGACACTGCAGCAGAAAGGGACACAGGCAGACACAGGAGGATGGAAACAAAATGTACTGAAGTCTGAGGGAATGAAAGCAACAGGGACTGGAGGAAACCAGGAAACATTTGGGATTAATCAACACAGAGCACTGCACCCTGAGAGGGGAAATAAACACCACAGATGCATAATGAATAGGATGTCACCAAAAAAACAGCACCCAATGCAGAAAAGTAAACTTATTCTCTGCTTGTCTTCTTAATAATACTGTCATATGACTGCTTTCCAACATGTACCGCAACTCTGCTGGAGAAAGTTGGGAAGCAAGACTGTGGAGATAGGGGAAAGAGAGCTGTCAAAGGGTCTTTGAGGTAAGAAATGTTTTAGCAACAACAATAATAATGAAAGCATAGCAGATCCTCAGCTGTGTAGCAGCTCTAAACATCATTTTCAGCAGTTCATCATAAATCAAGTGCTTCACAAACAGCAGAATCCCACAGGAAGAACTGTGCTATGATGGAGTTAAGATTCAGCTGGAGTAAATATAATTGTACTGAAATAACAGGGTTGGAAGAGTTTATTTTATTTTGCTTTTTTTAAACCAAACATTAAAAACCCTGGAAATGCAGAGTTAAAGATTGCATTGCTCAAGAAAGGCACTGACTCATGCTCAGATAACAATTGGAAGTGCACTCCGCCCTGGCAAGGCTGCAAGAGTCCACTGAGTGAAATGCAAAGTTTCATATATTTTGTTTAGAGGTAGAGGAAATCAGTGAGGTGAGTTCACTGAGTTTATATTCTAGTCTGTTCTTGTGGAATAACTATTCATTTGGGGTCATTTCTATAGGTGTCTCACACAAACACTGGAGAAGCTACCTAGGAAGTTTTAACCACGAGTTTGCGTGAAGAGTGAATTGGCGCCTACATCCTTGGCTTAGGGTGCAAACGAAGGAGGTTAGAAAAACAGATGGAAGTGCTCATCTAAAGGCCCAAAGTGGCTTTTCATTCCACTCTCCACTCTGTAAAAAAAAAAAAGGAGATAGGGAAAGATGTTCCCTAGAGGTGTCAGCGATAAGCCAGGGTGGTGGGGAACAGCCAGTTCCCCTCCGTGTCTCATACAGAGGGGCTCCTGGGGGCCCTCTGGCAGCCTCCTTCACAGGTCGCCCCCCGTTAACCCCCCCTTAAAAGCATTCCCACTTCATCTGGTAATTCCAGTTCGTGTGTGAGGAGAAGAGGTCTCGGCTCCCTGCAATGCACCGTGCGAGGGACGTGTCCGGCCACTAGATGATGCCGTTACCCTGCTGACAGGCCCGGCCTCGCTCGGCGGCTCCCTGACCCTCCCTGGGATACAGCTCAGTTCAGAACACCCGAATCAGATAAAACCACTCGGTTCCCCACCTTAAGAACTGCTTTTCCCTATTTCTGTGGCAGCAGTGGCTTGAGCTGAGGGGGAACGGGTTGCCCGGGGAGGTGGTGGAGTCACCGTCTCTGGGGGTGTTCAAGGAAAGGTTGGACATGGTGCTTAGGGACATGGTTTGGTGGGTGACATTGATGGTAGGGGGATGGTTGGACCAAATGATCTTGGAGGTCTTTTCCAACCTTAATGATTCTATGAAGATGATGCTGCTTAATAGAACAGAGGCACCAGGAGGAACGAACCCTGGAGCTGGTTTTGCCCGAGGCCGTGAAGACACCCCAGGGATCAGTTCTGTGTAGGGCCTGGCAGGGGTATGAGCTGCGGGAGGCCACCAGTATGGGACTGAGCAACCACACACGTAAGAGAAGGCATTTGAAAATGCCAGTGATTTCAGTGAACAAAGTGACACAGCTGGTTGTCACCGAAGCAGAAAGGAGCACGAGATGTCACCTTGCGTGTCCTTCTGGGAAAGGCGAATTGCTCTGCATCTGGGCAGCCACGAATGCTAGCACTGGAAGGAATACAGGAATCACAGACAGACTGCGCTCATCCCTTCCTGAGGATATCACAGACCAGCCATGTGAGACAAGAGGACGTCGGCACATGTGGACCCGGCCTTTGTAGCAGCCCAAGGTCAGTAGCTGCTCCTGAGGCAGCTGCTGTCGCCTGATAAGGTGTACGGGGGGGAGCGGAAAGCGGCAGGGCAAAGAAGAGACTCTGGAAAACCCCCTGCGCCGATCTGACGCTGAGGCCTGAAGGCTGGGCTTGTTATTCCATGCTCTGGTGCGCAGGAGTGGGGTGTTAGGTGATTTTTTAGGGAAGGAAGGAAGGACACAGATGATTAGACATATCCGAAGGACTGATAAGGCAGTGGTGAGGAGATGGGCAGGGCTCCTCGCAGGGCAGCAGGGAGTGTGTCTAGTAACACAGCTTGGCTACATGGCAGGTAGGGCTTAGTTGATCCAGGAGGAAGAATAAATCAAAAGGATTATTTTACTTGCTCCCCACCTGCTCCATATTTATCAGTATAGAAGAGGTGTGGCAAAGGGTTACATTACAAAAAAAAAAAAAAAAAAAAAAAGGACAAGGGAGAGATTATTAAACCATACACACTGCTGAGCTCTTTTGAGAATCTGGCTGCTAACAGCAGTACCTAACTCGTCCTATTTTGAGGACCTGGCCTTCTGAATATTCGCGCTGAATATTCTTTTAAAGTGGCAAAGTTCTTCAGAGGAAAAAGAAGAACCAGCAGTTGCTATTAAATTCATAGCTGTTTTAATAGTATGAAATCAGTAGATTTCTTTTTAGCTTTGAATATGAGCCGTGAACATGGTGCTTAAGCGTGCTAGTGCTTTGAGGGGCAGAAAGGTAGTGTAGTAGGTCCTGTTATCTGCCATGGAAAAGAAACGAAGGTGAAGTTCACATGGCAGCAAACACCATGAGTAGAAGATTATTCTTGTCCTACACTGATAACTCATCTTTTTCAATCTGATTTTGTTTGCAACAAACCACTGTGCTAAATCGCAGTTCATAGAACTGCCCATCACTACTCCTGCAATTCTCTCCTAGAGAACTGCTTTGCACTGTGAAAATTAATTACTGCCTGCAATTGTATTGTGCAGATTCCTTATTCCTTCAGTCCATTTAGGTGTGCTTTCCTGTAAAATGTCACAGCATACTGTTCCTTCTCACCAAGAAAAATACAACTGTCGCACAGTCAAAAACTTTTTTTTTCCCCAGTATCAAAAGAAAAAAGCAAAATAAAGGATCAGTTTCAGACCAAGAAAAGTACCCCAGGAAGTAGGCTGGAGGCAATTAATTACTTGTCAACATCTCTCTCCGATCTGCATAAAGTAGAAAAGGTGCCTGTTTGGCTTTGTTCTGCTCTTTGTATTGCATTACTCTATTCCTTTCCCGACAGTGTCCGTCAGCCTAGCATCTGAATGCCTGCTCGATGTTGGTACACCAGACCTACTCAATTAGGTTCTCCACTGGCATAATTCAGCATGACCCATCGGAGGCTGATGTGTTTCTTCTGATTTGTATCACATTAGATCTGTGGGTGTTTTTTTTTTTTTTTTTTTTTTTTTTTTCTTTCTTTTTTTTTACATTGGAGAGAGGGGGGTATTAGTGTGCATTTCCCTCTGTGTGCAGCCTGGTGAGGGCTGTTAGCATATGGCTGTGCTTTTCATGCAGTCACTCAAACAGAGGCAGATGTGAAAAACCAGAGGTATATCCTGACAGAGGCACATAATCCTTAAGCAGAGAATTACCCATGTGTGCACGTACATAGGCTTATGTGCAAGAATAGATGCAGGGATATGAAAACCACATCTCACATCTGACCATGTATGGACACAGTCCAAACATCCTTACTCTAGCAAGACTGCTTTCTCGCTCTTCCTTTCTCAGCTATATGTGCACAGGGACATAAAAGTGCATAGCAGGGAGGCAGCCTGCTCTAGGGGATGCTCCTCTAGGTGCCGATGAATCGCGTACAGGAGCAGACCCATCAGCCGTGGCCCCATCACCGCAGAAAAGACGGAGGCTCGCCAGTGTTTTGTTGCTGGCAATGTGCTTGGATCACATGGCCTTTGACAGGTCACCGCTCCCCGGGGAGTAGATACATAACGCTGGAATGTGCAGTCACTGGAGGGCTCATGTGGTTCTCATCAGCATC
Organism: Oxyura jamaicensis; assembly: GCF_011077185.1. Taxonomy (NCBI): domain Eukaryota; kingdom Metazoa; phylum Chordata; class Aves; order Anseriformes; family Anatidae; genus Oxyura; species Oxyura jamaicensis. The sequence continues at coordinate 55,560,798 of NC_048893.1, read as the reverse complement.
CCAACCCTCAGCGGGTGGGACTGCTCTCCCACACATAGCTTTCCAGTGTGTCAGCACCCCTGCATGAAGCCGTAGGCTGGCTCTGCTCGTCTTCCTCGGCTGGCCTGTGTTGGTGGAGTTTACAGCAGGTCAGATGCTGTGCCTCCTTGAATCACATAGTGACAGAGACGCTTGCTTACTTGCCAGATTTTCTCTCCCCCAGAGTGTCTCTTAAGTTTCCACTTTGATTTTCTGGCCAGCTTTTCCTTCTCTGCCCCTCTCGGGTGACCTGAGTGTGCTATCCTCCACGTTCCCACTTCTGCCTCCTGGCCTGGTGAGGAACGTGCTGAACCTTAGCTCTCAGAGCCACAGGTTGTCATGTTAGTGGGGCTCTGAACACAGAAGTCTGTAGCCCACACTGCCTGGAGTAGCTCTGTACTGGTCTGTCCTACTGGTCTGCTATTATAGTGAATGCTGTCCAGGCAAAAGATTTTAGCAAATTCACCTTTTTTTAAAAAAATAGAATTAAAATTAAATTGTTCCTGCTGTTTATGTGCCTTTTGCTACACTCTTGATGCTTATTCTAGTCTCTTAAATAAGAAGTGGCTAGGAGTTTTGTTACTGGGGTTCCCTTTAAAGTGATTGGAGAAAGACAGGTTAATTTAGAAACTGTGACTTTGAGTGCACTGAGTCACCTGCTGGACATGACTATTTTTTTTGTCTGCATGGGTAATGGGGGGACATTAATATGACTACTATGCTAACATCATGTGGCACCTGAATTCAGGTTGGGCTGAATCTGGGCATGTTTGTTCATGATTCTGCCAATCTCTACTCACAGCTATGAGAGGTGTGCTGGGTTTGCACACCTCTGTGGTATGTTGCCACACTATGGGGTCTCATCAGCTGGAAAACGGGGTGGCCAAGCAGTGTGTGGCTCTCCCATTTCTTCTCAGTCCACAATGAGAAATCAGGGCACTATAACTCTGACCCCCTGACGTATGTCTGTCAGTTTACCTGCGACTCTGAGTAAGTCCCTTGCATATCAGTGGGCCACAGCTTGGAGGAAATAAATGGGCATTCAGGAGCAGTGACTGCTGGAGCATGCACACAGGAGTAAGAGAGCACATTGGTGTGTATGAACTCTGAGGGAACGTGTGTGCATGCAGACACACTTCCCGAAGGAGACTTGCCTTCAGGTTCCCCGTGCTCTCACCTCAATGATATAGTCTTTTCCATCTTTGCTGTGGACAGCTTTGACAGCACAAATATCAAGACCTCCAAACATTTCCGCGCAGGCATCCGCCCAGAGTCTGTACCTGCAGAAACCAGAGGCATGGCCTAGGATTAAGTGTGTCGGGTATTACACCAACAGTCCCCCATCCTGCTGCTCACAGGAGCACAAAGAGATTCTGAAGGCATATTTTGTATACTTTATATACTTTGCCCCTATCTCTTGCACAGGAGATAGACAAAAAAAAAAAAACAACAAACAAACAAAAACCAACCAACCAAACAAAAAAACACCAAAAGAGAGAATCTTGCCTGAAGTTTCTCTTTAGTGCAGATTGTTTCAATCCTGCCCTCAAAGCCACCTTAAAATGTTTCTTTCCCTCCTTGGTATTTACATCAGATCTCCAGTCGGTTGTCATTTAGCCAAGCTATAAATATTTAGCTCATTTAATCTCCCAGAAGAGTTGGCCCCTTAGCGTTTGTATTGGCTTTGCCTGAAAGCCCTCCATTATGCAGGCAGCTTTTCTCCTGATAAGATGTCCAGGATATTGGGGCTGCAATAAGATGGGAAAGCGAGAGCAGAATTTTGCAGGGTGTAGCCACTCCCTCCCTGATCTGTGCCCTAGTGGCTCCTGCTTTTTACAATTCACTCTTTCGGTGCCATCCTTTTACAGCCTCCTCCCTCTGATCCCTTGGGCATTGCTCCTAGCCAGGCGGTCCCATCACAGGGACCAGGCACCTCTGGTCAATGGGAGAGATACAGGCTACCACCCCTTTTTTCTGTCCCTGAACAGGACCGTCAGCTGGTATGAGCAGGGGCCAGGTCTGACAGGTGTCCCCGTAGCTGTCCTGGTGTCAAAGGAGGAGAGAGAAAGACAAGGGGCCTGTTATGAGGGGACGGCATCCCCCCGCTGTGGAAATGAGGAGGGAACGAGGCGGCCTGGTTTTATTTCCTGTGCAGCTGCTCTGCAGTCCCGACCGTTTCAATAAGAATAATAATCTCAGAGCAGCAGATCTGTAAGCAGGACTGTGACAAGATGCGGGGAGGGAGGGAAGGCCACAGTCTTTTGAAAACACTGACATTTTGCAGACCCTGCAGGGACTGGGAAAAGAGCTGTTCTGGCCAAAGAACAAGTTTACATCCTTGAAGCCAGCCAGAGTCCCCATAGCTTGACAATATAATGACCAACTTGTGCGAACACAATGTTTGCGGGAAAATGGCTCCTAATGAGGAGACCAAGGACGTTCACCCCAGCCCCTGTGAGGAAGGGAGAGCCTGAGGAGGACTGACTGACATCAGGAGAACTGTGGACCCTGTGAACAGGCAGGAAGCCCTGCAAGCTGCCCTCATGCACTGCTGTGCTCCCACACCCAGCACCATCACAGATCTCCCTAAGGGCCACCTCTAGGTGCCTGGGTTCGACAGGCAGACTCAGGGAACTGCCGCCTGTGCTGAAGCCCCTGTCAGCTACCTGGGTGGAATAGCAGTGCTATGGGACAGAGGAGCGTATTTATGCATGTACATCGGGGTAGCATTTGCAGAGTTTTACTGTCATTTTGCTTAGAATTATTTGGATGTCAATGCTTTGGGCTACTGTTTAGTACAGTAGGTACTACTACAAAACTACAGTTTGCTTCTCAGCAAAACTCCTGCCTTGTTGCATGCACCGATGACTCACAGATTTCAATGGTTTTTGCTGCATTTGTGGCTAGATAGGGCTAGTACGGTGAATTGGGGAACTACTCTATAAACAGAAGCTTCAAAATTCAGCTCGGTAGGTTAGCAGAAATCTGGACTTTAATCCTGCAACACTGCAAATGGGGATTGTCTGCCCTTCTCTCTGGCTTACTCTGTGTTCTAAACAACCAGGATATATAATAATAATATCCAGTTCCCATAGTCATATTAGCATCTTGCAGAGTCACCTACAGCATCAGATTAGGTGCTTGGCTTGGTTTCCCCATCTCACAGAACAAAAGTTGCAGAAGGGACCTTCTATGATCACCTGCACAACGCATGTACCCAGAAGAGGAGGCATTTCTCTAGTCTGAAAGAGGACACAAATTCCCCTTCACCTCCAGACAATCCATTTCTGTTCTGTGTTATCTTTACTGTTAAGAAATATTTCCTATACCCAAATGAACCTTTTCTACTATAGTTTAAACCTATTATTTCTTATAGCTTTGTACTAGCAATATAAAGTGTGGGTAATGCCCTATTAGCAGCCTTTCCTATATTCAAAGACTTTGTGCTCTAAATGTTTTCATCTTTGGGATGCAGCAGTGTTCAGCTTGTGGACAACTTCTTCCAGCTCTTTGAAAGCTAATGAAGGAAAGTGAACCTCTGCACTGTAGACATACATTCATTATGCAAGAGTGCACACCTCTACTGAAAAAAAATGTCAGTGATCTGCAACTGGAAAAGGTAAAAAACTTCATAAGCAATTGTTGCATAGTTTTCTTATAGGCTCTCTTTTCTCCTCTGAGCATTTCCTTTATTATCCTGTGACCTCTTTAACTCAATTGCTATATTCCTTCAAATGTGGTGCCCAAACCTGGACAGAGTCAGAATTAACCATGATACTAAGGTCATTGGGAGTTGGAGATACAGTCTGAAAAATATCTTAGGTTCACTAGAGATGAGTGAGTACACATGTACTATTAATTCTATAGAATTAATTTCTATTTTATATTTATTCATAATTTTTACCCATATATTTCTTATATTTCTATTTTATATTTATATAATTAATTATATTTAATTTTATATTCATAGATTCTATAAATCTATGAATAATCTACTTAAAAAACAGGATGGAGAACAAGTGATTTGTTAGTGGTTCTGTAGAAAAGGGGTTGGGATATGCAGCAAAGCCTGTTACCATGAGTCATCAATACCACACACTTGCAATATTAGCAAATATCACAGTGATTTGAATATATGGAAGTACCATTTGAAAGATGCATGAGGCAATTCCTTCTCCCCTGTTCAGCAGTGAGACCTTAGTTAAAATTGTGTCCACTTTTGGAAGACTAGTGCTTTCAACACTTCAGCTGACAGATTTTTCTCTCTGTTGAGCAGCAGAAAAACACTTTTTCTGTGTGTGCCTCTCATTAGTAATGTACTTAGAATAACTTCTTGTTACTTCTTATTTTGCACTGTGACCTTTCTGATTTTATCCCTACATGTTTGTGCTTGTGTGCTTGACCTTAGTATGCTGGTCTTGTTTCCTGTGGCTAAATTCACTAAAGATCTAATGATTTAGCAATGTTGCTCCATAGCTGTACTTCCAGTCTGTTCTCCAAAACAGGACAGTTTGCCTTTGTGCCCTTAGTATTTTTTTAAGGAAATATTTGGTCTTTTAAACTCCTTTATCCGGCCTCCCGGGAGACCTCACTTACCAGTTCTATCAATGAACTGAAGTTTAAAATACAATTCCTCCCTTCTAACCCAAGAATAGCTAGTACTGTCTTGAAACCCTCTTCCTTACCTCTCTGTCATTGCAATCTGTTCCAGCATTGCAGAACCTGTGTTTGCCTTCCAGTTTCCAGAGATAGACGTCCTCCTAGGAAAACAAACCAAAAACATAACCATGAACATGAAAATACATCCCTGCCCCATCCTCCCTCATACTGTAGTCCTCATTCTTGACTCAGTGCTTGTACAGGAGGGGATGAGGTGAGGTACTTCCTCATAGAAATCTTTCCAAATCCTGCCTCAACAACACTCCATACAGGATAGGTTGTTCAAATTCATGAAAGGCTGAGTGAGGAGTTAGGCAGGGAAACCTCCAAGGAATCTTGAGTACACATCAAGCTCTGTGAGTACTTTCTTTCTTTATATATCTGGCCTAGGAGAGCTGAAATGTTGGTAGAAGGTCTCTGGGATAATCACCCTTGTGTTCTGCAATCGTATCATCCCCCGTCTGTGGCCGAGCAATGCTCTGTGCAAACATCTGACTAAGCAGTTCCACAAATGTCAGTTATAACACTCAGGTCTCCCTAACTTTGACTTCAGTTGTACAGGTATCTTAGGAAATATGCTTATATCCTCTTTTCCACTGAATTTGCATTGATCTTACTGTGGCTTACTATGTTTGGACTTGGAGAATTTACAATTGCAAAATGGTTGGAGTCTCATTAGCTACAACTGATGATTAATTTCCCCAAAATGTTACTGTTGCTGGCAGATCTTGAGTTTCACCATCATCCATTAAGGGATGAAAAATTTCCTTTCCTTGACCCTAGGCACAGGGCAGACTTTGGACAGCTTGCTTTGACAACACTGTCCAGATAATCCTGGCACTGTGTACAATCTAAGAAAAGTCAACAAGCTGACGGCATACATCCAGGGAGAATCTCTATGTTGGAGGATATTAAAGCAGAGATTTTTCAACAGGAGGTTTTGAAACCCTCCCTACCACTTCTGTCACCTTTTCAGCATGATGTATAAATGATACTTTGAACTTGTAAGACTGTGTGGAACAGTCATAATACTGATGTCCTGCTTGACTGTAAACCTGGATCATTATAGTTGATACACAGGGTTTCCTTTTATTCTGGTGAAGGACAGCTGGTGTCCTTTTTCTGATATCTCTTCTTAAGTGGTATGTATAGTTGCTGTGAAATATAAATAGTCTTTGTAACCCATATTTAAAGGAGTGGGAGGAGGGCCAAAGGAGCCTAATTACTGTTTTGAATAATTGTGTTTTCATATAGTTGACTCTTGCCTTTTGTTACCTTCATCCAACATCCACCTTCCTGCCCTACTTTCCAAGCAAAAGCATGCAACCCTCCTTGAGGTTTGGTTGTTATGAGTCCTTGATACCATGTAAGAAGGGTGTTCAAATCTCTTTTTCTTTTGATATGTGATTCTTAGGATTGCGTTTTTCAGTTCTATAATGGGAAGACCAATGCTTTATTACCATATCGATGCCACCATAGTGGCAGGTGGCAGCTAGAATCCCATTAGCACTGATGAAAACTCCTGGAGTCTGATTAGTAACAAGATGATTGAATATCAGTGTTCAGAAAATGTACCTGGCATACCAAACGTAAGCAGTTGAACCATCTGTGAGAAAACCAAACCACAGCAATACAGTTTTACAAGGAAATTCGAAGTCTTAACTGGAAATGAACCCTTTACCCTGACTTGAGAAGCGGGAGGGTGGGGGTATATAATTTCTCCCACAATTTCTTCAGCCACATGAGTAGTATTCATGTTTTCTCTTCACCAGTATTACAATGTTGGTCCCATACATTTGGTGGAATTTTAGGCATGTATCACATGCTACTTATCTGCTGTTTTGTAACTGGCCCAAGGCATGGGCTAAGTAGGTGTTTGTTAGCAGTGTAAATCTGGAGTCACTGCACTGAAGTCAATGGGAAACTGAACTCAAGCCTTGGGTCATGGGCTGGAAGGAAGTGCATTGAACATCTGGGGCGGAGAGGAATGCATGAGTCACCCTGCAGCATCCTCCCTCGGGCAGATGCGTGCTAAATAAACATATTCTGCAGAAATGTTGGTATACAGTCTGTTCTCAGAAGGAAGGGTTTTTTAAAGTCTATATGTGTGGGTGAAGGTATAGAAATCCTGGGTAGATTCCATGGCTCACAGATCAAAGCAATTCACTTAGTCTGACGCACGCTGTAATTGCTTTAAGGCTGAGATTTGCTAGCATGACTAATGAATTTGAGTCTTCTATGTGAGACACCAGTGAGAGCCCTGATATTTTGGGTGCTTTTACCTCTGCCCTCTGACATAATAGGAACTCATGAATATCATAGGAAGAACCTTTTCTTCTGTCTGACACTAGTACAGAAGGAGCAGCCCACGATCAAACCGGCTACGCCAATCCCCAGGCTCGCTTCCATAAACGGCTCTCTCAATATAAGTAAATACTCTGGGTTAGCAGGTCACTTGGTGAATTTTGCTGTTTGTTTTCTTTGCTAATAAGCTTAATTTCTCATTAAGGTGTTTCCCGTTCATGGCTGTTTTTTGTGTGAAAACATACTTCATTTAGCAAACAATTGTTTGTACAGCTATATTCCCAAATGGGATTAGCTTTTAGTGTGACTGCTTTCTTTTCTCAATCATCTGGTATTATTTCTGATCCCTGTCTGGATGAGAGTGTGGTGAGTGCGAATAATAAACAGGGAGAGGATATGATCAGCCTAACTGAGCCTTTGTTTCACGTAGAGGCAGTGTGGGAGCAGGCTCTGGAGCCAAGGCTGGATAGGTTGGCAGGAACAGGGAATTTTAATGGACATTTTAAACCTTCCTTCCTTTGGCCAGTTTGAGTTGTTGTTGACCCGATCAGGTTTAAAACAATTTTTCTCTCATTGGGTTCACATGAAGTAGCCTAGTGTTCCAGAAGTCCTTCCCATGAAGAATGCAGCTCAGTCATTATCTAGTTTACTTAAATACCTCTGTGTCAGGAATCCGGCCAGGCAACTAGAACCGAAAAATATGTGATCAGGTACATTTGATTATCTTATGTAACGACGTTTGTGCCAGAGCTATATGGCCTGGGGGTTGGTAAACATGGATCCAAAACTCAAGGTGTTGCAGGTCTTAGGTAACATATGAAATGTTATCTGGAGACGTGAAGAATGTACTGCCAGGGCTGTCTACTTGTCCAGCATTTTGTGGCTGGATAAGGAGTGGTATTCCTGGAGAAGCTGTGCTATTTGGCTTAGCTTTGTCTACTGGTTTGCAGTAAGAAGAAACAGGTGTTTTATTGAGCCATGTGGTTTCATCTTTAATTGAGCTTGACGACTACTGAAGTCTGGCTGAGCAATTTTTTATATTTTTAAACACACCAGTGCTGAGGGTTGCCCTTGTCCTGCCTCTCTCACTACCTTGCGGAGCAGGGAGGAGCACTGGGCCACCTGCAGAAATACCTCTCCTTCACCTTCCCCTCCTATGTATGCTTCAGGGAGCAAGCATACAAAATGCCCCTGGAAACCCTGCATGCTGGCCAAGCAGAGGCCACCTGTACGTGGTGCTGCATGCTCCTCATGCCCCTGTGTAAGCGCGGTGCCGTGACCTCTGGCTGGGGAGAAGACAGTGTTGCTGTGGGTTGGACACTGTAGGACTCTGTGAGTTACAACCATCTCTTCCAAACTTCTCATCTCCCTGAGGCTGTTGGGACACCCCTCCTTATTATTGCCTCCCCTGGCAGGGGTGGTGGGCTCCGTTCCCACAAGAGGGCACTGAGAGCTGGAGGATTTTGCTAAACTGCTGGGTAAGGTGAGCCTTGTCACAAGGGGGGGTGGGGTGGTAGGTGACAGCACAGAGCGGTTTTATAGTAGGAACTAACTGAAGCTCAGCAACAGGTAGAGGGAGATTTATCTTCCAAAACAACGAGCTGACAGTGAGTAATGAGGATGATCAGTGGAAGAGGGATCTGGGTTCAGAGGGGGGAGATGAACAGCAGGGCTATTTTTCAAGGGAATTAAGTCAGCCTCCTACTCTGCCCAGAGCAGACACTGAATGAGTTGCATCCACAGCAATGTGTCCCCCCACCCCTGCCCACGTCTCACCCTGGCATAGCCATGCACTCACATGTAAGCCTTGTAATTGTTGCCGATTTTCTGGATTCGGATGTCATACTTGGAGTCGATGAATGGCTCAGAGGTGGCGTAGGTTCTTGCCATGGCTACGATGCTCGCCATGTCCCGGAAGTCGTGCTGGTTCTCAACTTTCACCTTGATTGCCAAAAACCCAGCAAAAACATGACAAGTGCAAAGAGGACAGGAATACTTTGTGAGTGGAAGCCATTTCTGTGACTGTGTCATACAATGTCTGTTTAAACACCCAGAGCTGAGAACAGAGCAGGGATTGCATGAGAGAGAGGTTCCCGAACAAACCTAGCCCAGAGCAAATGAACCCCTTTCTACTTCCTCATGCACAAGCCCTGGCAAACCTGGCACCCAGCAGGCAGCTAGAACTTTGACCAGATGGCTTTTGCTAATGCTCATTGCTTTTATGATGCTTCAAAAAAATATTTCATCTCTTAAGGGGCATTACTTCATTCAGACATTGAAACTGCTATTTCCCATGTCAGGATGGATGAAAACAGAGCATTTTGGGTGGCCAGGAAATCAACGAGCGAGCTGGTTGTCTGCCACTTCTAGGCTTCCGTTCCCTGGCATTTCACATTCCCATCCAGATTGTCCTTGAGGAGGAGTGCAGGTCTCCTGGCTGGAAGCAAGCTCTGAAGGAAGAGGCTGTCTCTGGGGGAGCCCGTGATTCTTGGGGGGATCTGTGTGTGAGCAGGATGCCATGGACAGCTGGTTGGGCGTTGGGCTTGAGTCACACTTGGAGATGAGGGCAATAACCTACGAGCTGGAGATTTTCTGAGAAGCTTGCTTTTCACTGATTTGGGTTCATTTATGAGAAATGCTTTGAACCTTATCCAAAAAAAAAAAAAAAAAGAAAAAAAAAAAAGGAAGGAAGGACCTAAACAGTAGAAGCTCTAATGATGTGATTAAATCTCTATGAAAGCTAATTGATTTGGGAGGGAAACACTGAACAGGCTGGTAATGAGAACATGATGGACAACATCACCACATCTGTACCATCAACCACAGCGTTTGGTCTACTGGCAAAATCTGCTTGGTACATAAGGAAACCCTGATGTTCCTCAGAAAGGGACGCAGGCAGGGTGGGTTGGTTGGCAGAAAAAGGACCAGCGCTCTGTGAAAGGGTGAACAAGTGAGTGCCTTTCTTTACTATCACCTATTCTTTGTAGTTTGGTAACATCTCGAGATCACAGTTGGGGATGGCAGCCCCGCTTTGCTAAGTGTCTGCTCGCCTGTAGCAGCCAGATGGGCTCTGCCCCAGAAGCGCTCCGCAGTTGTGTCAGTGTGTGTGTGTTAAAGGAGAGAGATGCCAGACTGCGTGGAGCCGGCTGAAGGAAATGCGTGCCATGGTATTTGGTGTTTCTCTGTGAAGAACAAGCAAGTGGTTTTACATATCTTCCTGCAACCATGAGAGGGCAGGAGCCATCTCCACTAGAGAACAGAGGGCAGGTTTGTTGCTAATCTGTTTTACTGTTCAGATGGCTTTGTGTGAGCTTCAGCCGCAACAGAAGCCAAATGCAGCCACATCCTGGTGCAGAGAAGCTCTTGAGACCTGCACAGGTTGTGGGAAAGGTGAAAAATGCAGCTAATTTGACCTGTAACCATTTCTAGATGCCTGAGTAAAAAGAAAAAATGCCTGGTCTCCCCTTGCTGAATGCGGAATGCCCCTCATCCTCCACCCTTTTGCTGTGGTGAGGGTTGGGCTCTTACTATTCAGGGCCATCAGAGAAAAGGAGCAGAGGGGGACTCCAGGCATGTGTGTGGGTGGGGAAAAAAATAAAAATAACTAACAAACCCAAAGGGGAAATGTAAAGGCAACCTTTGTACATCACGCAGGAGAGCAGCCTTGCTCCTAGATGAGCTGATGTCCCCTGTGTCTTACGGGGAGCACCCCATGGCAGGGGAGCCCCAAACCTGGGCACGGCTCACAAAATCTTGGGGGGAGAAGCGCAGGCTGGGCAAGTGCCAGGTGTTTTTGCTGCAGAGATAAGAGCAGCACCGGGCAGGGTGACATCAAGCGGGAGCGTCCCACCCTGCGGAGATGACGGCAGGAGGGACTGCAGGGCGTTACGACACACTCTCCCAGACCCTGCTAGCGATGGGGAAAGACAAAAGCCATTACGTAATGACCTACTTGGAACGAGGACCTCTGTGGGATCTGAAACAAAGTGCTGCTGCGCTTGTGCAACAGATGTCTCTGGGCCCCGGCCGAGGCATTTGCGTTCCCAGCCCGAGAGCGTCGGTCCGGGGGCAGAAGAATGGATGCCGCTGCCCCTCGCAGACCGGAGTTAGATCATACTGCTAGAAGGGACTTGTATGCTCTTCTCGTAAATGGGTTTTTTCCTCAAAGAAGTGGCGTGCTACAGGAAGGAAGGGCGCTTTCCTTCCTCCTCTCTCCCCACAGGGACATGAAACACGTGTTCTCCCATGGGCTGGAGGATTTTTGGTTGGGTAACTAGGACGCGAAGTAAGAAATGAAGAACGCAGCAGCTGACTCCCCTGGTGCTACACTGCTGCGCCATCCTCTGGAAACAGCTTTGCTGTCTTCCCCAGCCCTTGCCACAGCCCTTCCCGTGGACTTCTTAGAGAAAGCACCTCGCCAGGTCCCCTTCTGGGAGGCCAAGGCCCTATTTCCCACCAGGCATCAAAATAATCACCACACCAAAGCTGAAATCTGAGCTGCCTCTTGTTAATTGTGAGAGCCAGCCAAATTTGACAAAATAACAACTGTGTCCTGGGTTAATGCTGGCTTAGTCCAGGATACGGTTATTACTTCATAAACAGGAAGCACTCCAGTTACAGTCAAATTAGATTTATTTTCCTGTCTTATCTATCAAGTCCACCATTTTATTAGCTTTCTACTTTTACATTTTTTATAATTCATTTCCTCCTGCCTTGTAACCATTTTACATGTCAATAAAATCTCCATTCTCCTAACAGGAGAGAAAAAAAGAGATAACCAAAGGCAGGGTGTAAGTAGCATGACACCAGAGGGCATTATTTAGGACACGACTGTTAAAAATCATTACAGAGCAAACAGTTACCAATTTAGCTAATAAGGGATAAATCTGTCTTCTAAAATGGCAGGTTGGCCAAAAAAACATGCAAGTGGGAAAAGAAAGAAGTTGGAAAGGAATCAATAGGAAGCTATTTTGTCTCTCTCTCTCCTTTTTGCATCCTTCTTAGGATAAATGCAATATCCCATTAGCTGCATAGAGGAGTGCAAACAGCGAGGGCAAATAGAGCCCTTGCCCCGCCGGCCTGTTTGCTTAGCTGTGCTGGCTGTTTGAGCAGCAATAGGCTCATTCTGGGGCCATCAGCTGCTGTTTGCTGTAGAGTTTTAGTGACCTGTTGTGAAGAGCTTGGGCCAGCATGTTGACAAATGCCTTTTCTGAGCAAGAAAGCTCCTCGGGAGAGTCGCTGCTTCCCTCTGGCTCTCTTCTCTCACCCAGGTGCCAGCAGTGCCCGGCACGCTCCCTGTGGCTGCAGCAGAGGGACCTGGATCCTTGGGGACATGCTCACACAGATGTGACCGACCCTTTGCCCAGTGGTGGCACCTCGGAAGCTGATACTGTGACCATTCCCATCCTCAGCTTTCCCAAGAGGCATTGATCTTACTGCCCCTGAGCGGAACTGGGCAGAAACTTCTGCTTTCTCTGTCTTGTAGTCCCCAAATCCACTGCCTCATATACACACCACACCTTCCTGCACACCAGGAAGTCATCCAAAGTGGCATAATTACAGTAGTTTGCTAGGGCTGCCCTTGTGTTGCCTCTCAGAGTGTCATCCAGAGTTAACTCGGCCTCAAAGGTTAATCCCACACCACCCGGGAGATGGCTTGCAGAAGCAGTTTCTGTGTCCAAACTGGGTTTAGAGACAGGTTCAGCTGCAAAGTAAACGTCCAAGGCTGAGCCAAGGCTGGGCTTGGCTCTGTGGTGTTTAAGTGAGCCTTGGTAGGCTTGTGAAAATACACACTCTGAGCGCTTTCCTCCAGAGGAGCTGGCCTGGCCACACAGAGCTTGGGATTTTTCGTCCATCTCAAACTGCACTTAGCTTTTCTGAAGTGACTTTGCTATTTGGGGACACTGGGACTTGAGGAACAGCTCTGCACAGAGGGCTTCCTCAGTCTCTCCTTCCCTCTACCCCAAGTTAAAGTTCTCTCTCCTTCTCAGAAGATACCTGATCCAGTTGACACACATCTGGTTTAGGCCTAACTGAACGTGACTAATCCTCTGACCCACCTCAACATAATAAATACACAACTGAGTCTGCGCTTCCTGATTATTTCAGACTGAAGTCCTCCAAATGTCATGCTGCCTTTAATGCATTCCGCTTTATAATCCTGATTAATTTCCCAATGAACAGCTACTCTCAGCCACAGGTCTTGGCAGCTTTGGTCCCTGGTACCCTGGATCAGTCACCGTTTTCTGTGTCCAGCAAAAAGTTCCAGGCTGCTGTGCAAGAAATGAGGATGCTCTTGCTATTTTCAAGACGGGTGGTACCTCCTCACTCATGAGTCAGTGGGAATGCAGTGATTGGGCTGCTCTGTTCTGAAAGTTACATGTCAAGTCATTATTTGTCCTCTGTAAATGAAAATATTTGTTCCTTGACAAACCAAGGCAGCCCTTTCCCCTTCCTTTCCTCTTCAGTGCACTGGGTTTTCAAAGCTCTTACTTTTAGAACATTCTATTTCCAGTCCCGAGAGAGACAAGGTGATGAGCTGTCCTTCCTGATAAAAAGCTTGTGGTATTTTTACATTACATAGTGGCTCTGTTTAGTTTGTGCTATATTTATACCAGGAAAAAAAAAAGAAAAAAAAAAGTCTTTCCCATCCAGTAAAAGAGAAAATAACTCTGACCACATTATTATGAACAACAAGTTTTTCTTCTACAATGTAATAAATTCATCTGAGCCAGGATTTGTACTGGGGAGGTGTTTTCATAATTATGGGGCAGGCATGGAGAAGAGGTGACTCTTAAACTGGCCTAATTAGAGAGGTCTAAAAATAAAGCAAGAGTAGCAAAAAAACATATATCTATTTATTAAATTTATATAAATATATATAAAGCCACATGAATAGAAACAGTTTTTCCTCTCTTTGCAGATCTGGCAGTTGTTTCTTTCTCATGATCTGATCAGGAAGAGGTGAAGAGACTCTTTGAGTGAATTTGCAGTGCTGGGCTCTGTTCCTAGGGCACTTTAGGGTCATGTTAGCGCACAAATGTCAGATATTAACACACTAAGAGCTTTATTTCTTGCAATGGGCTCTGGCATTATGAGATCTGGAGTCAGGAAGAAGTGTTATTCCTTTCTCACTGTAGCGCACGCCCTATTCAACAAACACCCCCAACCACATCTGGGGTAAATAGGCTCAAACTGCACAATGCTTAAAAATGTCTTAACCTCTTGTGACTTGCTGGGTGAACAACAGTTCAGTGCTTTGTGAGGAAGGACCTCTCCTCTCAATGTCCATCTGTGATTTTCCTGGAGAAGAAAAAGGCCTTTCTCTGCTGACTCCATTGTCTAAGTAATATTTCTGATATTGTATGTGTATTGATAGGGTATTGGACTAGCAGCACAGAGCACTAGTTATGTCTTCCAGTGCCAATGAGCTATGAGGTGACTTCAAAATTTGGTAGGGGGTAATAATGGTCATGAGAGGGGCTGAGGGGCATATGTCCTGATTTTAGATGAGTAGATTGTCTGGGGGCCCTTTGTCTCTCTTGGTGAAGACTATTCCTGGTGTCTCTGTTCAAGTCAACACAGTGGCTGTTGTTTCTGGATTTCTCAACAGGAAGTTCAAAGGATGCCTTTTATTGTGGTTTTATTCATCTCCAACCTGCACCTAACATACATGCATCACATGGCAAGAGCTTTTCTGTCACTACTGGTACTGTCACTACTGCCACCCTTCTTGGTTCTGACCTTGACTGGTCCTCTTCCAAGCTAAAGACAATCAGCAGAGCCTGTTTCTTACAAGTCCTAATACAGTTATTTTTTATTTTAGGTTTGAGGATTCTCTGTTCAACCCTTTCATTAAAAAACATGGTGAGAGAATTTAGTGAAAATGTTGTGAAAACAAAGATATGTGAAAATGATAGTCTGACTATTATAATTATGCTCTTTCTAGCCATTATTACAAAATAAGAAACACTCAGCACTTCTGAGAGCGCCAAGAGCCTTATGAACATGAATTAGCAGTAATCATTATAGCACTCTGTTCCGTAACACAGAGAAGATGAAGAACTGTGAAATGACACAAATCTGCCTGCAAGTCAATGGTGGAGCTTGCTGGGGAAGAGGCCTTTTCTTTGTCAAGAGTTTGTCTGGCTTCTGGCCACTACCTCAGCACAAGTAAAGAATAACAGTGTCTGGACTTCCAGTCTTTGCTCATTCTTCTAAGTCTTGGTGCCTCCCATTACATGTGATTTTATCGTTAATAAAAAGAAAAATGTAAGTACTTCTTTGACAATTTCTCCTGGTAATGAGATTGTAATCTGAATCCTTTGAAGCACCCATTACAGGTACAGGTACATAGCTCTCTATCTTGGCATCGTTTGCTGCAGTAAGTACTATTTTTAATACTCCCATGTGTACTTTGGCTAATAGGTTGGTTATTTTATCCTTTGTTTCTTCAATCACTGCTTCTATACAAAACATGACCTGATGTAGGTGCTCTATTAATGCTTACCTTTTTACACTCATCCAAACCGAAAGCAAACCTCTCTCTTTTCTTATTATGTATATTTAGGACTAAAGACCTGCTATTTTCTTGTCATCTCTACTTCTGAAGACCAATGCAAAGAAATCCTTTAGCTCTCTGTAATCTCCTCATTGTCATTGATTATTGCTTTTATGTTGTAATGGTTAAAACCACCATAATGTCTCCTGGAAATGTTCTTCTTCTGAGTTTCTTAAAAGGACATTTGATAATTGTCTTTTTCTTTCTTTCTTTCTTTCTTTCTTTCTTTCTTTCTTTCTTTCTTTCTCTCTTTCTCTCTTTCTCTCTTCTTTCTTTCTTTCTTTCTTTCTTTCTTTCTTTCTTTCTTTCTTTCTTTCTTTCTTTCTTTCTTTCTTTCTTTCTTTCTTTTTCTTTCCATTTTTTTTCCTTTCCCTTTTTTTTTTTTTTGTAAAGGTGGTGTTTTTCTTGAAAACCCATAGTTCTGCTTATCTGTATTTCTCCTATTATTTCCTGTGCTTTCTTTCCATCAGCTCCACCTTGTCTTGAACTCTATTGTCTTAAAAATAAAACAAATTCCTGTTACTTGCTTTTTATACCAACTTATTCTTTATTTTATTTTCACCTCCTCTCTTCTCTCTCTCTCTTTTTTTTTTTCAATTGAATGAAATGAAGTGGGACTTCAAGAAGACTAATTTAATGAGTCTCAGCTTTCCCTCAGACTGCTTGTGACTGGAAGAAGGCCCAAACCTAAATTGTAAGGTCAACAGCCCTTCCTTCCTGTACCTTCCCCATTTATTGAACAGAGCAGTGTTGAAACTCTGTGCCCAAATCCACATCCAGACTTTCCTAGTAGTCCCTAATTTCATAATGGATTAAAGTAAACTTGGCCTCAGACCAGTTCTTTCTTCTAGGACCCTGGCTGTCAGCCTATCTGCATCTGGAATGACTTCCTACGTAACCCCCTTGTACCATTGCATACAATTGTACACTGAGTCTGAATTGAAACCCTCTTTCCCTGTAACTTGTGACAGCAAAAATCAACATCATTAGAGAATAAAATGGGAGAGAAAGTGAGAGGTGGAAAAAGATCTGCTGTCTTGTGCAGAAGACACCAGTTAAATATTCTGGGGACAGTTTTGTCTGGAAATGCTGTTTAGGTTGGGGCACTTCCCTTTGATTCTTCCCTCAATTCTGTAGCCACCCAAGTGTCTTTGTTGCACATGAGAGACACATGAAGCCATCCCTACATTACAGATGAAATTGCAGAGCAGTCAAAGAGGTCCAGGATTGCAGTAGGACTAAGGTACCCACCGGGGCCTCAGGGAACTTGAAACCCTTCATCAGGGAGAAGCTTCTTCCTCCTGGTTTGTCCTGTGGATTTTGCTAATGAAATCCTTCTTGGGGACATGTTCAGCAGCTCGCCCTGCACGCAGCTCTAAGCTGTCTGCATGTAGTCTCATTCAATGACCCCCCTGCCTGTTTAGCATACCGAACACCAATATTTTAGAAAAAAAAAAAAAAAAAAATCTGCTTATTTAAATGCATGTTCTTTGGTTCTGAAAGCCACCTCCACCGCTTGCCCAGGGATCTGAGCCCACTTCCTCTCTGTCAGCTACCATCTAGACAGGGGAGCATTGCAACCAAAGCAAGAATGATCATGAGAGCTTCTGTGTGCAGTTCAGGAAGCCAGAAAGAATTTCTGTTTATGGAGCACAAGCAAACAAGCTGTACCCAGCTTAGGTCTGGTGTACCTATGTATAATTTTCAGGCAAAGAGTGTGAGGCAAGCAGAAGTCCGGTCTGCTCTAGGGAAGTGCTGTGACAGGGGTGTCAGTCACAAAGTTCAAATACCACCCATCTGGATTCAGAGATGATACAGCAGAATTCCCTAATTCTGAACAAATCATGCTTTAG
Organism: Oxyura jamaicensis; assembly: GCF_011077185.1. Lineage (NCBI taxonomy): Eukaryota > Metazoa > Chordata > Aves > Anseriformes > Anatidae > Oxyura > Oxyura jamaicensis. The sequence goes on along the minus strand of NC_048893.1, from coordinate 55,543,404 downwards.
ACAGATAGAGGGTGTTTTTTAAAGAGGTATACGCAAGGAAAAGAGGTAAAAGCACAGCAGGGACATGCTGGCGAAGCCTCACTGAAAAGGGAGCCCAGACACCCCCAGAAGCAGGGGCTGGTAATTCACTGGGGGAATAAAGATCCCAGCGAGCCTGGGAAAAACAAACAGGTCCTTCTGGGGAGTGAGCTGTTTTTCAGGATTCCTTGGCAGGCGACCAGCCACTCTGCTTTGTAAAGTCTTGTTCTTCCTAGCAAGGAGGAAAAAAAATAACTGAAGGGCTCCCACTTTGTTGAATAAGGTCATCATCATGCACGCAGAAGGACCAGCGCTGCCGCGCCTCATTGTGAGAGCTATGGGGTGTAGCTGTGCATTGCAGGTGCTTGAATAAACAACATCACCACTTTCGGGAGAGAAGAAAATGTATAAAAGACTAGCCTAATGACTTCAGCCCAGACAGCTTTCCCCCGCTCTTCACGACCCCCCTCCTGCAGCCTGGCAGCCTCCAAGCTGACATGGCTGCCTGGCTCTGGGTGCAGGGCCGCAGCAGCAGGCCTCTTCTCCCCCAGGAACAGCCAGAGCCACCCAGATAGGCCGGGAGGACGTCTAACCCCTTCACCGGCCGGCCACACGCAGGGTACGATCGCAGGGATGCTGTACCTCATAGGCATCTCTTTCCTGAAGTGTATGTATTTTTCCTTTTACTTACCTTCCCCATTCCAGCATGAGCATGTCCCAGCTTGACCACTACCGGGAAATTCGGAGTTGTGACCTGAAAGACAGAAGAAGGAACTCCTCATTAGTATTCATTTCCAGCCATTGTATCTGAAATAGTTTACTTTCATTTAGTAGCTTTCATGCCCTGCCGGGATGCCAATGGGAAGATAAACAGGTCCAATAAGGACTGTCCAGGTGGCAGGACAGTTAGCTAGTAGCTCTTCACTGGGACCCATACGGTCGGAAATAGAGGCCAGGCAGAATTCCTCAGATCTGACCCACTTCTACTGCCTAATAGCAGTAACTTCTAAACCTTTTTTTTTTTTCTTTCTTTTTTTTTTTTTTTTTCCCCACTGTGTACGTGGGGATGTGCATAGACTCATATGCACGTAAAAAGCTACACCTGCAAGCCTGAATATGTGAACACATTCAGATGCTGAAAACATTTGAATTCTAAGAAAGACGAGGGTTGTTTCTTTTTCCACGCAGACTGCTTTGGCCTTTAGCATGAGTGTGAGCAGTCCCTTGGCAGCTCCCATTCCCCTCCCATCAGTAGTGGTGGGGGAAGGCGAGGGGGAACAGGGGCCAACTCTTGGGTACAACTCACAAAGTCCATCTATTCATAAAGCGCCCTTTCTCCTCTAATTTCAGGGGTGGGTGTAGGGAATAAAAGAGAACAAAGAAGGGTTGGGATCAGCAATAAAAATAGAAAAAATTATGTCATGTCTTCTCCCTTGGCTCATGTGATGTTTACATTGGGCAGGGTTCTGCCATCTGAGCCATGCAAGTACATCTCAGTGCACATGTGGGATTTTACTTGGAGAGCTGCTAGTATCCTTTCTCCCTTCTGCTCCTCAGTTTCATGCTCAAGCAAGGATTCACTTGTAGAGATCAGCTGAGATCTGGGTTGCAGAGGCTGCTAGGAAGTGCACATGGCAGGACAGCAACCAGGTCTGTCCAGATATTCACACCACGCCTTCCCTATGTACTGTTTGGTCCATTTCTATGTCTAGGCTTGACATCACCATGAGCTTCATCTTGTCCTGTGTTCCTGATCCTAGTGATCTCAATGCCATCCCAACAGTACATAACCCATTGTTTTTATTGCATATTTCATTTGCTTTGATGGGAAGTGTTTTATAAGACACTTTTGTCTTTACCTACATGCCTGAAGCACTGAGCTCTGCTCATTAAGCAGTTAACCTGAAAATCCAGCAATGGAAGGGACTTAAATTTTGACAGATAAATGGCTCTCCTATTTGTTTAAGTTTGAGAATAGATAAACAAATTGTTCTTGTGCTAATTACCAATTGTCTGTATGGACAGGCAGGCGCTACGCCCTAAAGATAGAATGGTGCTGCCGTCTCCATCTGTAGCAGCCCGCTATAAATAACAGAATTAGTAATGGATGCTGACGTTTTGCTATTCATCTGCTTATGTAAAGAAATGTCACAAGAGGGGAAACAGCGAGTGTATAATGTACTTAGGCAACCTGTGTCACTTATGGGGACTTTCTTCAGGCAGAAAGCTGAAGGACCCTCCACGGAAGGGCACCCTCAGCTGCAATATATCACATCTCTGGCACGGCAGCGACCGGCAGCCCTGTGCCAGAGGAAGAAGGGAGAGACCACGATAGGTGGCCTTCCTGGAGCCCCACAGTTAAGATAAGCATGTGTCCAGGCACATGAGTTCGTGCTCTATTTCCCCTTCACCTCTCTAACTTATTGTAAGAGTCTGAAACTTAATTTGCTGCTGGCATAATAGAATCAAATGGAGGGCTGCACCTGAGGCTTACTGAAGAGAGGACTGTGGATGGACTGTGCCAGGCCTTTAATGCTGGGAGATGAAAGGTAACCCAGCAGTCAGGGCACCCACCTGCTCAGGCTCAGGGAGACCTGGCTTTCTTCCCAGCTTTGTCATCCGTGCCCCATGCACATTGTTTGAGCCACAGAGCTTGCAAGGCCTGGCCTCTGCTCCCTGTTTGTGAGCGCAGGCGGCAGCTGTTCCCACCGCACAGGAAAGGCAAGCCACAAGCTGCGAGCCCCTGGCAAGGGGGTGAAGAAGTGCACGGGATAGATAATGTGGTATCGCAGGCTCAGAGTGGCCAGAGGCAGGAAGCGGTATCTCTGCTGTCCCTGCTGTGTACCCTACCTGTGGGTTTTGCCGAGGGAGCCTGGCTCGAGCCCGGGACACGGGCATGGGAAGCATCTGTTTTCCTGTGTACATGCGAAGAAAGTTTGGGATCCAATAAACAACCCAAGTTTACTGCTAGCTTGGGAGAAACAACAGACAATGGCAAAGCTCCACTCAAACTTCTCCCTTTCTCTTTGCTTCTTGGAAACATGAGCTCAGCTTTCTTGGTAAGGCTTTGCCTCATACCAAGGTGGGACTGGCTGATGCCAGAGCAGGCTGGAGCCACAGGCTGCTTGGGCTGGCTGCAGTGCCAGGGGCTGGGGGTGAAACACGGAGCCAGGCTCCGAATGTGCAGCAGGCAGCCTTGCTGGGGAAGCTGCAGCCCTGGGAAAATGCTGGCACAGGGCTTGCCAGCAATATGTTTCTTCCACTGAAACCCCACACTGGAACAATTCCTATGTATGTGAACCTGCCTTGTGGAGGAAGCAAAGAGAGAGCAGCACATGCACTCGCTGCAATGTATAATGGGTGTGTCTAGTGACGATGGAGTACTGTTAGTCTGTGCCGAAGTTAAGTGGGATCGAAAGCTCTCAATAAACCACGGGACTAAAGCAAACAGAGTCCACAACCACCTGATATAGGAGTTAGGATGTTTCTGCTGAAGTGGTGGAAGTGGGGTGGACTCCACCACAGTCAACAGAGACGTTGTGAGCTTCTACCATAGACAGGTTTGGACCCCAGCCCCATTTCCATTGATAATGAGTTGATCAGCCAGTGTACTTGGCAAGCAGATGAATGGACAGGGAAGCTGAACGGAGGGAGAATGTGTTACACATGTGAGTATGGGGCAATGTACACACAGACCCAGTGAGAAGTTCTGGGGGTGGCCACAAGTGCCACAAGAGCAGATCCCCAAGATGAGTATTTACATGTGCTTAGTCACAGATTTCCTGGGAAAGAAGATGCTTATGATCAAAGGATAACAGAGTTTAATAAGAAAAGCATGTTTTTACTAAAATCATGCAAAGACATGTCTGTGTCTCTCTGTGTGTTTGTTTATGTTTAGGAAAGGCTCTTTTTCTTGGAGAAATGGGGAAAAACACTTTGATGCTTTTAAAATGTGCATAAATTGTTGACAGGGCTCGTATAGATGATGTCTGCGGGTTTTGGGAGGGGACTGCAGCACTGCAGCTAACCCAGTGATCAGACACGGAGTGCTAGTTCATACGCACAACTCAACCCTTTGAATTAAAATCCTGTAAATTGATTCCCAGATGTTGTCACACAAAAGCCTTGAGATGGCAAGGTTTACAGATGTGCCTAGAACTTGGTGTGTGAAGTCAAGCAAAGCAGGAATCTGAATCCTGGATTAGGGACTCCGCAAAGCCACCTTTGGTAGGAGTGAGGCGGGAGTCACAACATATTTCCAACTTAGGACACCGATGGCCCAAAGTATGTCATTTTAGTCCCTGATTTTACAGGCCTTGCTCCGTGTGTAGTGTCACTACAAAGATAACTTTGCAGTTAATCAGTATTTTGGCACTGGTGTGTGAAAGTGAGTGCCGGTATGCATACATTAGCCTCTATTTGAAAACACATGGCTGTAAACTATGACACTTTCTCCCTTACCCTCTGCCCCTCCTTTCCAACAAATACGACAGTTTTCAGTACTTCTTGTAAATATACAGATATCTTCTGCATTTGTTGCTGCCGGAGCAGTAGAACAGAGTTGGATATAAATTGATCTCCAGGGAGATATTGTAGATGAAACCTCTTCTATCACATAAGTACAATGTTTTCCTCTCTTTTGCTTCACAGAGCAAATCTGTTTGCCTCAACAGATGCTGGTCTTAGGTCTATGATTGTATATACTGTCCTGCAGTCCATAAACAATGCTGAATGCCTCTCGGTTTCCTTCTGCCATGCTCAGTTCTGTGCATTAGTCCACCTTACACAATGCACTTCCAGTTTCCAGGGTTACTCTTTTTTCTGCAGAGCCTTTCCAATCAACGCTGAAATAACCCTGGGAGCAGTGACATCGCTGTTGATATTAGGAGGGTTTTGGGGAGATGGGAAAAGGTGACACTAAAACTTCAGTCTCTTGGCACCAGTACTGTATTACCATAGCGTGCAGTGTTTTCAATCGGCCCTGAAGCCCCATTGCACAAGGTACTGTAAAACTTTTGCTTCATCCTCCCCCCAGAAGCAATACTGTGATTTTTATTCCAAGCTTTTACGCACTAAAACTGACCTTTCTGTTTATTTAGCTGTCTTTACTTGTAGGATGACAGAATCTGTTCTGGGTGGGTACCTCATGGGTTATGGGAATGTTGTTCATGCCCTTGAGTGCTGAATGTTGAAAGTAGTGTGTGTGGCACTTCTCTGGTGTCAATTAAGTCGGAGGAGCGGTGAATATATATGTTTTCCTGTAAAGGCAGGCAAGCTGATGCAAATGTAGAGGAAAGTAATGATGTCATGAAATGATGTCATTATGTTTATTTAACTATCTTACTGAAGGTCTAAGCTAAAGATCAGCACTGATTGCATGCTGGCCTTGCCAGTCATGGCAATGTTAGGGCTGTGTAGTCCCAGAGGAGAAGTATTGTTTCCACTTATTCACTTGCTTGCTCATGTAATCACCAACTCCATTCAGAATGGCTGACTCCGTGGATTGATACGGTGGCCCCATGGAGCTGTGTGGTCACCGATGTATGACAGACAAGTTGTTCTTTGCTGTTTACCAAATCAGGAATGGTGTGAGAAAAAACAAAAGCAAAAACAAGCAACTATAGGGGAACATGTCGAACAATAAGAGCTGCCAACATGAACATCTGTGCTCTATTAAAAGCACGTGATATGGATTCCTTCAAATCACATGTGTCTGTTCATTATTGTATTATAATTGCAGCACAATGGAGAAAAAATCATTAGCTGGGGGAAGAGGGCCTGTGCTTCCAACCAGCTGAAGTAAACCCTGAGGAGAAGTAGGTATCCTCAAAGGTCTCTGGAGGAAGGAGGAGATAGGAGTTATCATGAGAAAAGTGCTGAGACACTTGTGACAGGAGTTTATTAACACCAGGACAGCATTGTATAAGGCAGGACCTGGAGCAGTACGGTGGCTGGTAGACGGGGTGGCAGCTGGTGTACAATAGTGCACCTCCTAGAAAAGTAGAGACTATACTTCATTTTAGGATGGGATAGGTTTTACAGAGCCTTACTGAGCTGGGGTGATTAAATCAGTGCTGGGGGCAAGGTGGATGCCTTAGATGGCAGTAGTTTGGGTAGCCTGTAAGGGATGCTTGCAAAATCAAATGGGAATAAACTAACACACAAAACAAAGCACTGTGAGGCCAGAGGCCAGCATTTTAGCAAGCAAGTGCAAGTTTTTGGAGGTGGCACAGAGAATAGCCAAGAATGAGGCTGCTGATAACAAGATTGTGAGGAGAAAAAACATTGACTAATTTGAAGGAGACCTCACTGCTACAGGGGTGGATATCTGAGAGCAATGGGAGGGCCAGGAGTGCAGAGCAAAGGGTTAGATTCCAGATGCTTTGAATGGATGGACTTCTGCTCATTTCATTTAGCACTGGAGCTGAGACCTCCAGCTTCAAATAGAAAGAACATACTGAGTAACTAGGTGGAGATGCAGCAGTAGTCAATTTGTGCTACGAAGTGAAGTCAGCGGTGCCTTAGTGTGAGAAGATCCTTCAGGGTGGTACAGATCTATTCTTTGATCTTATCATTGCTTTTAGAAAGCACAACACATGCAAAGACAAAAGACCAACAGCAACACAACTTAGTGCCCACATCCTGGAGTAAACAAACCACAAACCAATGTTTCAGAGCTCATAACACTTGCTGCGGTTAGAACAGGACACGGAAATGGGTGGAAAGGGTTAAGCACAAAGCAGACCTTTTTGTCATTTATTCCACCTCTAATGTTACAGTGACTTCTGTTTTACTTGAGACAGGATCCTTTTGGGTTCCCAGTGATCTCCCTCTGCACTTGGGGGATAAGAGTGTGAGCATTTTATATTGTTCTCATTCCCTTGGAGCTTCAAGTGTGAGAATTATACAAACAAGCCCAGACAAACAGATGCTCAGCAAAACAACAATATAGCAATATAGCTTGTGTGTGTGTGTGCTTTTATGCACACACACATCTAGCAGTGCTGGTCAATAAATTCCCATTATCACCTCTCAAAATGCAAGCAAGTTTTTTAAAGGTCATTATGAGTACATGGAAATGTTCAATTCCTTAATGTGTGGGGTTTGCAGAGCCACTATTTTTCACCATTGTCATTAAGGAAGACTTCCATAATTCTCACTTGTTAGGGGAGTGAATACATTCTGATGTTAAAAAAATTGTATTTTTTTTTTTTTTTCTGGATGTAGTGGGAAGAAAAGGGGAAAATCAAGAGGAACCTCAGGTGTTCTCTCTCCCTCCCCAAACCTGGGTATTTTTGCCATGTTTTTCTCAAATTAGAAAATTCCATTCCCCATATCAACACATTGCAGGAGGAGGGATGGCGAGTGCCAGCTGTTAATAGGGTGGGAACTCTCTAGGAGTTTTCTTTTGAGGGGTTACCTTTGGAAAATACGTAGTGCCTCAGCTGTGGTAGAAGATACAGTAAGGAAACAAAGGGAAGAAAATGCTTTATGAAGTTATGCTGGGGTCTTCAAAGCCGTCCCTCTTCCAAGAACCCCTAACGTTCAGAAGACACTGGCCAACAGAGCTGGTCCTTCACTCAGAAGGCTGTCCCTTTTTCGGGACAGGCTGAATTCTCACTGATACCAAGATGAGCAGCTTAGGGTTTCCACAGTGAGAACAAAACTTCCCTGAACTTCATTGTGGAAAAAATCCCTTCAGGAACGGGCAGTGCAGGAATAACGGGGCCTCGCTGAAGCTGATCATTTACCTGTTAGCGGGGGCCTCTAGCCTCACCACATGCTCAGCTGCAGATGCTTTCCTGGCTCCAAAGGGCAAAGCAAAAGTGGTTCCCAGCTCTTACCCAAAGTCACGCCGCATGCCCTGATGGCGATGCTCAGGAGAATCACACCCCTCCGAGGGCTGGGCTGTGGTTCCACAACCTGCAGCTCATCAGGGAGTGATGCAGCTACGCCGGCGTGCAGCGAGCAGCGGGCCCTGGGCTTGTTAGTGCGTTCGGCATGAAATACTCTGCCCGACACAGAAAAGGCTCTGATGTTTCACTGCAGGTCTCATGCTGCTGTAAATGTGCCAATGACCCTGAGCAGCCTTGGTTGACATTGCCGTGTCAGACACGGGCAGGAAGAGCAATGAGCCATGGATGTTGCCTGGTAAATGGGACGGGATGCCATGGTCTGCTGGAACATTTCACATGCCCTCTGGGCTCCTGAAAGCTGCTGGGCAATGGATCATTGCCTCCTTCCTCCTTGCCATTCTCCAGCACTCAGAGCTATAGAAATAGCAGCACAAGGGAACCAGGCCGTTGCAGTCTGACTTTCTTTGAAAAATCCCTGCTTTATTTCTGTAATTTTTTAAAAGTCCAAGGAACCAACACAGTTAGTGATCTTAATTACTAGCCCTCTCAAGTAACCTTGATTACTACATGCCCTCTAGAGCATGAGGGGCTTGGATATAAAAAAGAAAGAGAAACATGGAAAGTGTCCCTTGAGTAGTCGGTATCTCAGGGTACATCTATACTGATGCCCTAGCAAGGGCAGTGGCGCTGAGTTGCTTTTACTGATAAATCCCGTAACGTTTCCCAAGCACAACATGAAAACTAGCATGAGTCTGCAGCCTTTTTCTACAGGATATTTTGGAGGCCAAGACAGTTTAATAGCATGGCTTGGCCAGACCACACCAGCATTGCCAGAGAACGGCCCTGGCACTGCGTGGTTTGCTACTGTAAACACAACCTCAGTCTGTCTCACAGGGCTGAGCAGGAGAGCAGTTTTCAATCTCATGTTATGCCCTATCTGTGTATGCTGCCACATTAGTGTTTTACTTCAGTTGAACAAAGAAAGGTCTATCACAGGCACAATAGATTAAAGCTGCTGTACGTCACACCATTCCCTTGTGATAATTTTCACTTTGTCTTACTGAATCCACGGTGGCCACATTTTCCACCTGCAGCCACAAATATTTAAACCACGTATCTTTAGTCCACTGACCTAGAGAATCAAGTATTACCTCACGTGAGAAATGTTTATGCTATGGGCCCAGTTTGTCATACTCTACAACCAGATCCTATTTTAGGCATTTTGAGCCCTTAGGCTTGTGCAGGAATCCAAATCCTTCACCAATGTGGCTTGGCAGGGACACACATCCCCTACCTTTTGTGGTCTCTCCAGATTTCTGTGCCATAGATGTGTGGAGTAAGGGTCTCCAAAGGCTCCGAAAGCATGGACCCACCTCCTCCATGGGCTGCACAAGGAGCTGAACCCTGATAGGAGCTCTTCTGAGTCCTGAAGTTATAGTGACAACTTTTGTAGGCACCTACAGTGGGCGGAGGCTGAGTGTGAGCCTTGTTCTTTCTACGCTCTTGTTCTTGTGCTTCACAGTTTCAAGTTTATTTCTCCAGATAAAAATCTTGTATGTTTATCCAGGCTAATTTTTGCCTTATGTCAGAGACACTGAGGACATGAAAGGCAACCATTGTATCCTGTGATTGAATTAGCTCTGTGTCTCTTGGGAGTTCTTAGGAACTTTCAAATTATAAGTTTTTGGTAGGAGCCAAAAACTGTAGTAAGGGTTCTATTTCACCATCTCTCCAAAAGTTGCCTGGGGAAAAAAATAAGGTTCCAAGCTGCAAATTTTGTGTCTTCAAAGCAGAAAGTTTCACATTTCAATGATTCTGTGAATGAGCACTAATTAACTTTTTTTAATCCAACAGGGAAATGAAATGCTTCCAAACTGTAAAAGGGAAGTATTTTTGATATGCGTTTTATTTCTGCATGTTTCATTCATGAGGCTTTTTGACTTTGGGCTAGGGAAATAATTTGAAACCTCGAAACCTCTGGAGAGCTGAGAAAACCTTCTACCCAGGCTTAGGGCGTAACCCACAATGGCCCCATATGGGTATTTGTCTCCCTCTTGTGGCTCATTCCACGAGATAAGGCATGATCCTCCTCCAGCTGTTTCCTGAAGGCATTAGAGCTTTAAATGAAGTGGGAGAAAGGCATTCTGTGGCTGTCCTGTGCAATTATCCTATATGCAAACCTTGGCTGCAACCTCGATGCTAAGAGGAAACCTAGTTTGCCAATCTGAATCAAAAATGATTGAGGAGACGAGCAGGCTCCACACCCAGGACACAGGCAGAGTTATTTTCAGCTGGGACTGGCTTCTGTTGACATCCTTCCCAGCTGTAGCGAGAAAGGGGCTCCTCAAGCATCTGCAGTCAGAGGAAACAGAAGAAACCACTGTGTGGATCAGCCTTTTTCATCTTGCAGCCACCACCTCGGTCAGCAGCATTTTTCCCCTGCTGCGCACACACATTGATGTATGGCAGGCTGCAGCGGCCAGGAACGGCAGGCGAACAGCAGGAAGCAGAGAAATTCCATTCCCAGTAACACATAGACCCTCTTCTTTAGCTTGGGCAACCCTGGAGAGCCAAAGGATGCTGTGGTCTCTGTAAGCCCACTCCTGTTTTGTCTGGAGAGAAAGTGTTCGCCCTTTACTGGAAAAAGAGGTGGAGAGCTGATTTCATCTGTGAGCAATATCTCCACTTCTCTGGGATAAATGAGGCAAATGTGAGTGAGCTGGTCCACGCCCAGTGAAGGAAGGTGTTTGTTTCTTTCCCAGGCTGTCACGGGATACAGGTAGGATTTCGGAATATGGGCAGAGGCCAGCATGGAGGTACATGGGCACGTGCCTGAGAGAAGGGCGCTGGGACAGCCAGGGGAGCTCAGGCCTGGCACTCTGGCTGGAGACAAGGCACAAGAGAGGAAAGAGAAGCAGAGGCACCTCTTGTCCCCACCGCTGTCACTGAACACCCTGCCATTGCACCGTGGCTCCAGCCTGGAGCTCACTCACAAGCAAAATCCAAGACTAGTCCAGAAAGATGTGTACTTCTTTCCTTATTATGATTCTCTTTTCTTCCCATCAGATCATGAAGTTATTTCCCCCAAATGGCTGCTGAAGTCTTTCACAGTGTGCTTTGTTTCTCACAGAGGCAGCATCAGCACCTCAGAGGTACAGCAACCAAACTCCGCTGAACTCTGCTGAAAAAGCAGTTGCTATTGAAATGTATAGACAAGACTTGAGGGGAGTGGGAGCTGCTCTTAAACAAATGGAAAAAAAAGAAAGCCTTGGCACTCACCAAAAACAAAACAAAACCAAAAAAATTGCTCTCTCAAAGATGCTAAATCATACCTCAAACTCTTTAGACTACTCAAAACCTGTAAGAGAAAACCCTGTCTCAAGTGGCAGAAGCCAACTGGGCTTTTCCCTTTTTCTTGATTCTATTTCTTAAACTTTGAAACGAGAAAGTTTTGTACACACTTGTCCTGGTGGACTTCTCGGTTGATTGGTTTTCACCCAGCAGCTGTGGGTGGGTCACTGAGGAAACTGTTCAAAACTTCCCATGCAGAGGTGGCTCCGCTAGAGAAGCAGGTGTCCGGGCTGTGTGTGCACACTTCTTTCTGGACTTCAGTAGCAAGACTCTGATACTGGACCTTGAGGACAGGGTAGTATTTCATATGCATTTGGTAGACAGCCCTAATTAGCTAAATTAGTTTGTCTGCATCATAAATGTAAAGCAGCGCACACTGGATTTGTCTCTAATTGTGGCATTGCTGTGGTGATGGGTTGCAGACTTTTTTTTAACTTTCTCATTAGTACTTAGCTTTAGGCATTTGTGAGAAACCACAGCCTCCAAAGGCTCCCACTCCTGTCCTCTTAATTTTGACTCACAAGGTTTTAATGGATGAACAAGAAAGCAAAGAAAGCCTTTGGTTCTCATACCATTCAGCAAACCTCCGGCTGGCACTGGCATTGTTTGGGAACCCTTGTGGGGATGAAAGCAAATTCTGTACAGATGTGGCCTCTTCTGAGCCTGCTCTTTGAGGCCTGTTGATTCTCAGAACAAAAAGCACGTGAGGAGGGTGACTGGCAGGGGATTTCCACGGAGGGCTCTAAGCGAAGTTATTTTAAACTGATCCTGCACCACACGGGGCTAGTGATAGTCCTCGGTGGGAGGGGTTCCCAAAAGCACGAATGCTGCTGTGACCCTTTGTATGCAGTGAATTTTTCAGTAACCTCAGTGGGACCGGAGCTGGCATGCCTGCTCCACACAGTGGGACACTGCATGGAGATCTTCTGGGCTGATGGGCTCATGAAGCACGTCGTGATGCAGGCTGCTCGCCGGTTTGGAGCTGGGAAACATACACTTGGATGAACGTGGCAAAAAGGACACATGTAGATGGCTTATGCAGGGACAGCTTGGGCGTTTCTGTTCCCAGACCTTTCCAGGGAGGGAGACAGGGGTTAGCATTCTTGGATCTGTCTGCTTGTGTATTTTTGCATGTTGGTCTACACCCATGAGAAGTTAATGGGGTGAAGCCATCTGGTTGGGTATCTCTGTGCCTGCTGTGAAGACACGCTCACGGAGCAGTTACAAAAAAATCCTGCCCTTTCTTCCTAAACCTTCATGGAGGGAGTTTATGAGGCATGATATGTGAACCCTTCCCCTTGAAAGGATTAACCAGCTCTCAGCAACTGGGAGTGGTAAAGGGGGTCCCTCCTGAAACAAATCCCACTCTGTGTAAGATTGCTGATTAAACCGTAAAACTGTAACCGGGGCAGGAAATTTGATTACATCCATCAATCTGGCCGTCTGACTTCATGGGGCTAACGTTATCCTGAGCTCATCACTATGGCAGCGTGGCATCTCACATGTAAAGACTGAAACCCGGGCCTCACTGAAAGCAATGGGAGTTAGCTCATTCATTTCAACAAGGCTATGGTTTCTTTTGCAATGTTTGGTAAAGATTGTTTATCTCAAATTCCTCTCCCACCCTGTGGTATTTTCACTGTTTTATTACTCGGTTATGCAACTTTTAAGCAACCCTGCGAGGATGGCCTTTTGTGCCAAAAGTTGAGGCCGACTGAGAGTAGGAGGGCAGCTGGGAGGCTGTGGTCACCCAGCTCATCATGAAATGTCTGGGGGGATGTGGGTCACAGCTGCCTTGAGGCATCCCTGAAGGGACAAGCAAGCTCCTCGGGGAACTTGGAGCAGTGCTGTGCAAGCCCAAAAAGAGAAGAAGGGATGGACCACATCTTCCCTCTCTTCTCGTACAGAGTCTCAGCCATGTGCGCTAAGATCACCTCGTAGAGGCAAGCAGCAGGGTTTATGTGTGCGTAGAGAAGGGCCTCGTGAGACCAAGCAGGTATCTCAGCCAGCTTTCATGCTGCAGCACGCTCTGTGATCAAAGAGCCGGTCTCAGTGCTCTGGGTAAAAGCTTCTGAGGGATGTGGAGCCTGCTTCTTCCCCAGTTCTCAGGAATGTGCCCAGCTCCCCACATTCCCCGCTCTCTCAAGCACGTGCTGCTTCTTCATGTGGTGCCAGTTGTGCAGCCAGTGCACAGGGGCTGTTTAGGAAAGGCCGTGACTGCTGCCTTTATGGTGGCATGGGCCAACCTGCCGCCACAGGCCTAGTTTGCCCCAAAGTTTCCACGTTGCCAAGGGAACGGTAGGGGACACAAATCATTCCTATATGTGATTTCATTCTTTTATGCTATAAGCTAATTGCTTCCTTGTACCACAATATGTTCCAGCTGTTGGTCTTTATCTGTTTCTGGGTTTCTTCCGTCACTCTGGTGCATGGGTAATTTTGAAATGGTTCCCACATTTCCTCTTTCACTTCAAAAGGAACAAGAAAACAAAAACACTCACAGGCAAAATCTGCTTGCTCCTCACTATGTTTCCCCATGTGAGAGGCTCCCAGATCAAATTCCCTGGATATATCACCTATCAAAAGGATTATTTTGCATTTGTTGATGCAGAGCAGAGCTTCTTCCCTGGTGACGCTATACATGTAAAAGCCCAGAACAGGAACAACTTACGCGCTGCAGCATGTGACAAACCCAACCTTAATCTTTAATGCAGTCTGCTTGTCCAGGCTTACGAAGACTGGGTTAGGAGTGAGGGAGAATGAGGAATTCAATTGCCTCAGAACCACCAGGCTGTTTTGAGAGCTGGCTTGGAGGTACGTAGGACTCGATGGACAACTGGAGACCATATTTCCAGAGCTGCAAATGATCCATGTGAGAGATGGATTAAACAGGCCCTGCTTCTTCAACCACAGCTTCAAGACATCTCTCAGTACCCAAGAGCAAGATTACAATTAATGTTCTTTCAAGATATAAAGCAATATGTTGGTTTTAATTATTTTCAACTGCAAATAGGGAAGAGAAGATGTATAAGGAGTTGCCCAGAGAGGTGGGTGAACTTAGTAGTGTGATTCAAAGTTGACCTTTACAAGAGCTGCATTAATCACTGGCTAAGCTAACATCTGACTTGCAACTTCAACTGAAGACAGGCTGCTGAGTTTACAGAAAGACTAAAGGAGAAATTTTCAGTGAATCGTGAGGAAAAAATGAAAAAGGAAATAGCTGTATGAGTTAGGCATGAATTGCAAGCGAGCTGACTAAATGGGGTGAAGCAGAGGCTATTTGCTTTAATTCACTGTGAATGTTACAGGAGGCAGATGCCCATGGACACCCCGATCCTTGTTTTCTACTGCTCCTGTTTCCTGACTGCTCTTCTTTGCTTACAGCTTATTGATGGGAACCAGCAACGTGAAGAATTAAATACCCAGGTGCAAACTGAACAAGCTTTGAACTTCAGTGACCTCTGTTTCAGGCTCATTAGTTTGATCTGTCTTGGGAGTGTGAGCTGGTGGCCAGAATTTTTCGGCTAAGGGATAGCCCACAAACCATGATTGTGTTGTCTGTGAATAGGATGATTTGCATCATGAAGCTTACAATGCTCTTGGGCAAATATACCCAGAAACGAGCAGGGCAGATTTAAACTGCATGAAATTTTTATAATGAGAGGGGTTTATACTGACTCCACATGACACTAAAAGCCATCCTAGCAATTTCTCTCTGTGGACATGATCAGATGAGCAAGTGGGGTAATGGTTCTCCAGCACTTTGGGTCATGCTTGCGGCATGGCCATACCACAAGCCTGGCCATGGGAAGTACATCATTTAGTGGAAGTCTTTGGAGTACGAGGCCCCAAACTGGCATGTGTGTTAGCAGCAGTGCAAAGCTGGGACTCTCCCTCATTGGTGACGGGACAGTCCAGGTCCATCTGGCCAGGCAAAGGATTGGCACCCTGAAGACACTCAGTGAAGCTCATGTTAGGTCTGAGTTATGCTTGAAAAGTGGTACAACATATTAAAAGTGAAGGAAGAAGCTTTAGGCTGGTAGAAATGTGCCTACATTGGAACTTTGTGCAGGCAGAAAAATGGTAGGGCTCACTTAGCCTTTATACTGCTGTAGGGCAGAGGAAGGCAGCAGTAAGGGGGGAAGACCCCAGACACCTTGCCCTTTTGGAATGAGGGGTTTATACTGACTTTAGATTATATTGAAAAGCACTCTGGTTGCTGTCAGGTAGAAATAGCTAAAGTAACGGCATAATTCCATCATTCATTAGCTCCTCCTCATCCTTCTTACTGCAAATACAGCTGGACACCCCAGATTTAGGGAAAAAAGTGCTTAGATCTGGGGTTCAGTAGAGCTGCTTGATTTGAGAAAATGCTTCAGCTAAAGCTTCAGCGCTGACTGAAAACAATGCACTGCCTCCAATAACTGCTAATCCAGTGATGCCAGCCTAAGGCCAAGGCCTTGAATGTACTGGCATTGTACAAAACCATAAGGCAAAATCCCAGCAAAACATGACTGGTGAATAAACAGAGAAGCAGATGTGTGAGGGTGTAGTGGGAAGACGGTCAGCACAAACAAGTATACATTAAGTGCTGATAGAAAATCATCACAGCTGCTGTGGAGTTATCAGGCTAATCGGGGTCAGATCCTGCTCGCCCAGTGGAGCCTATGCTGAGACTGATTACTTGAGGCTCAGAGAGGTGAAAAACCACCACGGTGAAGCAGGTCCTTCAGCCATTCACATGACAGCGAGTTTTCCCAGGCGTGCTGGCCAATTGTGCTCAAGCCAGAGTTTCTGTCTTACCTAACCCACAGGCCTGGACCTGATCTGTAGTAAAACTCCCTGGGAGATTTCACAAACTCCTTCGCTTAGATGAAGGGACACAACGAGAGAACTAAGCTCTCCCTGAAGAGCAGTACTTGACTTCCAGAATAAATCCCCAGGGTTTAGAAACCTGAGCTCGGCGTATTTCCTCTGGTGAAATCTCAGTTTTGAGCGTGATCCAACAGAGCTCTGCCTGGCTGCCCTTCTGGGCGGAGTGGAAAGCACACTTATTTGCAAAATCTGTGCATTGGGGAGCAACTTGCAGAGTTGTTTTTTCTTGGAGAGAAGTTGGCTTATTATCAATATATGCAATTATAAACAAAACTCACAGGATACTATGCCAAGCACTGTGCAAAACAAACCCTGCTTTAAGCATTTGCAGTCAAAACAGACAAGATGAAGGTGAATTATTGTCTTCATTTTGGGAGCGAAGAACTGAAACACTGGGAGATTAAGTAACTTGCCATGAATCAAGCAGGCAATCTGTGGCAGAGCCAAGAATAAAATCCAGATCCCACTGAAGCAACCTAACCAGGAACATCCTTCCCATTGAATAGTTTAATTAACATAAATTAAGCAGCAAGTTGACTCAACATGTTTTTAATTTTACATGTGTACTTCAGAGAACACGATAATTGCATTTTATAATCTAAAAATAAACAAACACATATGTCTGTCAGAAAAACAACAGGCACAGAGGAAAAATAGTTCGGTGCTTTATTATATTTGGTGTGAAGTCCTTTGTTAGGAGACTAAAATTGTGATGTGAAGCGAAGGAAGAAGGCAAAGAACTCTCTCCTTCTGTGCTAATTTATTGGAATCAAAAATAACCCTTCTCTTAGGTCTGTACTGTCTGAGGGCTCTGTGTAAACAGAAGAGCCAAATGACAGGTTCTTTAAGCACAAATCCTGCCAAATCCGCCACATCCTCAGTTAGCTCAGTGATGTTCAGCGGGTCAGAGGCAGAGCTGAGGATTTGCTAGCACCTAATATGTGCATTTGGAAAGGTCCAAAGACGGAAGGAGTCTGGAAAGCACCTGAGCCCTCCCATGCGCTGAAAGGGAAGATGAGAGCAGAAGAGATACAATAGCAAATCCCACTCAAGGGGAAGATGTCTTTTAAGCTCAACAACAAATCTGTCTGCTCTTTGAAGCGGGCTATGCCAGGCTTCATTCCCAGACAGCAGGGTGAGCATTCCTCTCTAAAATTAAGCCCCTGGCAATTGCTCCCCCCAGGAATAGGCATGTACTGAGTGCAGGAAAGCTACACATGAGTGACAATAGGATTTAAAGAGCAAGAGAAAAGAGAGGAACCGATTTAGACCTCATGGGAACATTCATGGAGCCTTTTCTACATGCAAAACACTTGCATTGAATTAAGCTAAATCAATATAAGCCAGCTGGAAAATGATCAATGGGGATGGCATTCACAAGCAAACAGGAGATTATTTGGCAGGGGCTGCACACCAGCTGAGGGCCATGCAGCCCTCCCCTGGTCAGCCCAGATCCATAGAGAAGGTCGGAAGGAAACAGTTCTGGTGGTAACTGCCATCACATCACAGGGTGCAAGCACAGCCACGTGTCTGCTGCACCCCTCCCAGCTCACCGTGCCACCTCTGCCCCTGACAACACCGTGCTGAGCCTGGAGCAACTGCCCCTGCTGATGAGGGTACACCAGCTGGAGCTCGGAGATGTGCTAGGAGGTTTGGGCATCTCCCGGCTGGCCGAGAGCATGTGCCGAACAACTGCAAGTCTGCCTGGTTTATGTCTTGTACATAGATGTGCATTTACCATCCTAGGTTATCTTCTGCAGCTCTTTTCCCACAGTGAAAGCAAAGCTGGAAAATTCGGCAGCTTTCATCTACAGAGCTGAAAAACACTCTCCTCCTGTGACGTTTGTACCAGTACTACGTAAACCCAATTTTGATTTTCACTGGGGCAAATGTATACACTTTTTTTTTTTGGTCTGTGAGGAATGTCAGGAAAATGTCAGTGATACTTGATGCACCCAGAGTTATGTCGAAGATGGCACTTCGAGATACAAGCTTGGCAAACTGGTGTCTTTTGGCTGCATTTTTTTCCCAGAGGCTGCTCCTGAGACAAAGTTCCTGCTCTAATCTGCTTTTCTTTAAAGCTTGAAGACCTTATAATACAAAGGCTGGTGTTCCATGTCATCATTGTGACTGTGGCTATAGGCTTACATGGTAGCACCTTGTTCTGGTGAGCAGGAGGGGAGCAGTGTCTTTCAGAAAGGCCGTGTCCTGTACATGTCATGCCAGGGTTGATCCCACTCCTGTGCTCGGGTTTATGTCAGTCGCTGCTGAACAGGTGAGAATCGGAGACTGAACGAAGCAGACCTCTGTCAGACTCCTTCAATGAGATACTTCTCACCTAACATTAGACACTTCTGTCCCTTGCCTACATCTGCAGCAGCCAGTCTGGATGAAATTTACAATCAGTGGAAAGAAATTGGGGTTTTCAGAGCCTGATTTGTCTGAGGCATTTTAGACAAATACCTCAGGGCGAGAACAGCTGCTCCCCAGTAATGCTTGTCCCATTGATGACAAAGACAATGCTGGTGAGCAGGTCAAGTATACACACCTGCATAATATGCATCTACATGTTTGCATTTGGTCAGGTGAATCCTAGCCCTGGAATGTAATTGATTCTGAGTGACATCCTGGAGTCCAGAGGTTAAAAAAAAAAAAGCTAAGAAAATACTCTTCCTGGAAAACTGCAGTTACTGAAAGCCTCACCTTACTGGCAGTGACGCTCTTTGGGAGTAAGCAAACTGGAGAAAGTTTAACCAGTGCTTTGTTATCTATCAGCAAATACTGTGAGCCAAGGAAAAGAAGGAGCCTGGTTTGCTCTGAGGTGCTGGCGAGCGGTCTACAGTGCTCGTGTGTGGGTGTGTGGACACCTCGTCTGTCCTTCTGGCCTCCATTCTAGTATGTGGCCCTCGGTGATGGTGGGAAATGATGCTAAGTGACTCTTTTCAGCTCAATGCTTCTATGACAGAGGTGGCTTTATTTTTGACAATAGCTGGTGCTGAAGTACTGGATGCTTCTAGTAGTTTTGAATTAGGCCTGACATCTGAGGCTCACCAGGACACTGTATCACAGGAATTAGAAGAATACTGGCTTCCACATAAAAAAGAAACATGTGAACCATATGTCATTAAACAGTACAATAACAGGCAAAAATACAGCAGAGTTTGTGGTTGTCAGGGGGTTGAAGAGCCAATCTCCTTGATTATGAGGAGCCGAGTCTCTAGGAAGAGAGCAAACATGGCTGGAACCTGAGGCGAAGCTGTGAAAATCCACCGGAGCAGCCAGAGTTATTTCTTGGCAATGCAGCTTGAATTTGCCAGCCAAAGGAAGTTACCTACTTCAGACTGAAACCTGCAGAAGATGGACAGCGCTATCGTGCCCCAGAGGATGGACACTGTTACCAGAAAAGAAACTGGAAGCAGAATGGTAAGCTGGGCACGGAGCTGCCGTCCTCATAATGCAGCACACTGATCTGCAGCAACACAAGGACAATGGCTGGTATTTGGAAAAACCTTCAGGAACCACAGTAATTTCTATCACTTTCCAAGAGTTTCTCCAGCATGGACAGAGGACAATAGCACCGTGTCCTCAGATGACTCTTCGTGGGACCGGTGAGCAGTGCTACGGAGGATTAAAGCACTATCATCTCAAAAGCAGATGAAATGTCTGTGCCTTGGATGTGGGCATTGGTGCAGCTGATGCGTTGCCAGGAATAGGGATGTTAGCATGGAAAGCAAAACCACAGGCCATTGACCATAAATAGGTGAAGCTTGGGATTTACTGTGGCGAGCTAATTCCTATTAGAGTTGTGACTAAACTCATGGGCAATTAGCAAATTGGAAGAAGCGCAATTTATAATCACACCAAGGGAAAAAAATTATCCGCGAATAAAAACATGCCACTCCCTTCATCTCATATTAAAGAGGTAAGTCACTAAGGAGGCAGAAGATCAAAACAATTGAAAAAAAGGTTGAGGACATCTTCCAAGGGAACGGGAACCTGTCAAGGCTTGTCACATGCACTGAAAGCGCAGGCCAGTCAAGTAAAAAATCCCATGGCATGGGAATATTGGTCAGCTGGTGCAGTCTGACGTAATTTACTGTATGCTGGAGAAATGAGTATTTATTTCAGAGTTAGCCTTGCTAGTCCTGAAGGTGGTCACATCCATTTTCTCTAGATCTAGCCACCTGGAATAACTACTGGCTAACAGCGCCCCGCAGTTTTGTGGGTTTGAGTTTAGGCAGTCTGTGGTGAGGCACAGTATGAGGCATTTCACTGCTAGTCCAAATTTGTGCTCAGTGCAACAGGTTGGTAGAAAGCAATATCCAAATAAGAAACCACCCACTGGAAAAGAGTAAAGAGGTTAACTGTGACCCGCATTTAGCATTATTAAATTACAGGACTGCACAGAAGATGAGTGGTTTGTCAGCTAAGAAGATTTCCTTCAGCAAAAATCTGGAGAAGTGAGAGTGCTTGCAGCGTTAGAAACTGATGACACCAAAGCCTGGCGCATCTACAAAGAAAGAGATGAGGTAAAATAAACCTTTAAGAACTAAGGTCTAAGGTCACAGAAGCATCCACTCTTACATGAAAGCAAAGCAGATGATCTGTGCAAAAAAACAAACAACAACAAACACAACAAACAAACAAACAAAGCAGTTCCAAGCAAGTAGTGGGATCTGAAACGGTAGCTTTGAATTCATGAAGATGTCATTGCAAAGGGACATTTGATCTCTAAAAACACAGGTGGATTGTCCCATTTTTTTAGACGGGACAGAGAGATGAAGAGCACAATGTCTATTATTTTGCTCAGGAGGGTCCCAAGCAGGAGAGTGAGGCCGTCTGAGGCACCTGCATCCTAGATGTGGCACAACAAGAACCAACTGACCTAGAGGTGCTCATCAGTAACTGCTGGTGGTTTGGCACCGATGGGGGTTTGGGGCAGGTCTGGGTAACTCTACAGCGTGCCCCAAGAACCGACTGCAGGTCAGTTATTATGCTGCATATGTGTATCTGGCTTTCTGTACTGTATTATTGCTGGTGAAGATGCCTATGGAGAACTGGAGTTTTCAGAGGCTTTCTGAAAGCAAGCGGCAGCAGGGATTGCCATGAACACAGGTCGACGTTAGGCACTGATGGATAGTGGAAGATCAGCCACCAGTGAAGTGAACCTCCTTCGGGTACGATTGCTCTAAATGACTTCTGAACAGCAGGCACAGCTCATTTAGGAACACTGTTTACTACCACTTAGTGAGAAAGCACTGCATCAGATGGCATTCAGGGTAAGTATCTCTTGAAGTCAAAATAATTTTGGAATTACTCAGAAACTGATTGTGCTTTCATCACCATACTGATTTGCCAAAAGATCATATACCAGTCCAGTATAACTTGGGAAAAACAAGCCGGAAAGTAGCTGAAATGTAAGGTTTCTGACAAAAGCTTATCTTTTTTGAAAAATGTCATCAAGACAGCGTTTTCTAGTGGAAATGTCAAATGAAAACAGGAGCATTTTGAATAGCAGGAGAACATTTTATTTCCCTTACCTGCAGATTTTTTTTACAATGAAAATACCTTAAAATATTCTATTGACATTTCTTTTTACACAAAGCAATGCTATTGGGATGTCATTCCAAATCACACAGGGCATTGAATTTTGAAGTGGTGTACCTGCTATCTCATGCTAGGATTGGAGCCTCTCGCTTATCGAAATACCACCAATGCAACAGTGCAGTTACCTAAGAAAAGCACCTATGAATGTTCCAGGAATCTCAATGCATCTAGTTACAAGCACTAATAAAGTTAATTAGGCCTCAAAAGTACTTACACATCTAATGCCTCTTTCTGTGGTATCAACCATAATGTATTTGGGTCAGAGAGACAAAGCATTGCAATTGTACTGAAAACGGCTGAAACATCCTTTATTTTATCACAGAACAGCTACTAATTTTCAGACCTTTCCCCCCTAAACCCTATAAATCTCAAAATACCAACACCAAAAAAAAAAAAAAAAAGAAAAAAAGAAAAAAATCTCCTTAAAATAAAACAGAAATTAAATTTCCTTCTGGACTCCCCGTGGGGTTCTCCCATCCCATCAGCGGAATGGTGACGCCAGTTAAAGGTGTCATTCCCTCTCTGAGTCATTCAGCTGCACAGAGAAGGAAGGGAAAGGGAAAGCATTTCGAATGGGTCTCCAGGGCTTTAGCCCACGGAATTTTTCCTCAGCCTACAATCTCTGGAAGAAGCGGAGGAACCCCTTGAGCAGGAAGGGATTCAGAAACATGCGATGGCCTGTTTGCAGTGACTCACATCACATCAATAGCAGAATTGTCCAGAGACCGATAGAATGTCAGGACTCTTTTTCTACCATTGTGCATCCACAAGTACCAAGAAACATGTGTTTCCTATCACTCAGCCCAGCTTTACGTCAGGCTAATACATATTAGTCTGTCTGTATTTATGTTTTGAAAAAAGAGCTGGGCTTGAATATATGTGGAGTGTCTCATATTCAGGCGTATTATTATTATTATTATTATAGTTCACAAGTGTTTCTGTTGGAGATTGCACGGATGTAGTCACAATTTGTTCTTTGTTTTTAGCCAACTGCACTATATAAATATATGCTTTGAATGGTACATATGTTTAACAACATCTTCCATGAGTAGGTTTCACGCAGATGGACCATCAGGTCCCTGTGACCCATCACACGGGTCCGTAACACTGCAGCATTGTCAAAGGAGTGATATTCAGACCGCCTATAGGGTCTTACTATAGGATGCTGTTTGACCTTCTGAAGAATTTGCCTTGTGGTGACCATTCAGGCTGGAATATGCCACCCTTAAGATGAAAGTAAGGAGAATTTCAGGCAAACCAGGAGGCTGCATACACTTACACATACACACTCACATACTCAAGCAAAGGAAGAGTTGTCGGTTTGCCCATAGTTAAGAATACCTGTGGCTGCTTCTTTGGGAAACTGGCAAGTCCAACTCTGAAAAAAAAGACAATGAAGTGTAGCAGTCATTGGATTTCTTCATCCTTATGAAAATTTGGCCAAATTTGGTCAAGTCCCAAACTTCTGGAACTTGCAGCTTGCACATGCTAAGTGCAATCTTGCCGAAAGATCTGCACTAAACCCATGAAAGCACCTGTCTGCACCGAGTGGGCTGCTGAAGTGCAGAAGCTCACCAAGATTCTTCCCCTCCATTTCAAATCTCAGGTACCAAAGGTACTGAACTGAAAAAAAGGGAATCTGTGGGTGTGGAAACATGAACAAACAAATACAGGGGAACAAATTACCTTGTGTGAACTGATAGGCAGCAATTATGCCTGTATGTATATATACTTCAAGTACTTTCAAATACTTTCTGTTTTGTTTTTCCAAGTTATACTGGACTGATATGCGATCTCTTGTCAAATCAGTACTGTGATTACGTAGAGTAACTCTTACTTTATATAAATAGGGGGTAATTCAGGACAATCTAACCTTCAATAAAAGGCAGATAAACGACCTTACACTTACAGCATGCTAGGTCTTCATGCTGATAGATACCTGTTTATGGCCATGAAAAGCTGACGGGATGTGCTACTGTGTGGTGGCGTTTCTGCATGCCTGCCCTTTTCTCTGTGTGTTCCATGGGTCAGCATCAGGGCTAAGGCACTGCATGTGAAATCCGTGGTTCAAATGCAGAAAAACCAAGAACCAGACCAGGTAAGGACTGGATTTGGACAGGGAGGAATGGAAAGTTGAGTGATGACACTGGGATTGAAGACTGCTATAGGAGAGCAGAAATTAGATGTAGGTATCTGTGGGTGAGAATAAGGATGGGAGCCAGGAGCAGAATATATGGGGACCAGTGGGACAATAAATCCATATCAGGGTACAAACAGAGAACTGGGACTAGCTGGAGAGAGAGACTGAAATAAAGGATACACTGTGAATGAACCCATGGGGAGGGAGTCCAAGAGCGGAAATAAGCATGAAGGCAGACTACTGGCAGGGAAGGGAGGCAGCAAGGACAGCCAGTCAGGGATAAAAGCACCAGCCAGGGCACTGGTGGCAAACATGGGGTCTGCATGGGCAAGATGCTTAGGACAGGGAAGGAAGGACAGAGGGGCAGATCTTAAAGCCAACTACCTGAGGAGAATGGGACTTGGCTAAGGAGCCAGGGTCGATACAGATGGCAGCAGAAAGATAAGGATGAACTGGAGGGAAGGAATGCCTGTCTCCACTGTGACCTTCTCCCTTCAGAGGAAAGTTCTCTCCTCATAGAAAATATTTGTGAAGCTGTCTGTATGGCCACAGGTAACAAATGTAAACGTGTGCCTGCTCTTCATGCAGTGCAGGTCAAGGTGCCAGCCTTGGTGAGTCACACGAGTCCCAGTGTATGGTGCCAGAGAGAGTATGTTAATTTTTTTTCCAGTTTGCTTTGTGACAAACCTAGGAACCACCATGCCCATATATCATGTGAAAAGAACCTTATTAAGGTCAAAAAGTTAAGCACTCAAACGTTAGGAAATGCAGCCTTTCCTTCCTTGTACATAAGCATTATGAATCAGTCTTTAATTATATGACCATGGATTATTTTTTCCGCAGGTCTCCTTCAGAAGGGTCCATCAGGTAGACCTGCTCTGAGGCTAAATCCGGACTTAAGGAGGAGGTTGTTTGCAGGACCCCTGCTTCATTTCTTCCAAAAGTCAGAAAATGCATAAATTATGAGTCAGGGAGTAGCAGAAAAAGAAAGGGCACTTTGAGGATTAAGGCATTTGAAAGGCATCTTAGTGAATTGGATTCTGTCCCTAACTGTGCCTAAAAGTCCATACGAAATGCTGAGAAAATCACTTAAATCACACTTCTCTGTAGGAAGCAGGTTTTTGTCCCTCAAAAAAAAAAAAAAAAAAAAAAAAATCCTTTTTAGATTGAAACACTGGAAACTGATTTGCAATTTTTATATCTTGCTGCAATTAACCCCTGAAAATAACATCTTGGTCTGGTGTTTACATATATATATAAAAAAAAGAAGAAAATTAAAAATTGGAGATGGTATGAAAAAGAGCAATGGAAAATATTTAAGATCTGAAGAACGTGTATATCCGAAGAGGTGCTTACAAAACTTTTAGTCAAGTGACTTGAATACAGGTTTCAAATACCTTCCTGAGGAGTAAATACCAGGTGAAAAAAAAAAATCTTTAATGCAGTGCAGAAAAGTAAAATAAGAATCTATGTCTGTGAGCTGAAGCTAGGCAGATTCAGACAAGAAATTTGGCATAAGCTTTAACAGTGAGAGTAATTAATCACCCCAGAAAAATCAACCCAAGCAAATCATCAGCTCTTTATCTCATGAGGTCTTTAAATTGAGACTAGCTGCTTTTTCCTGAACTACTTGCTTTATACTTTGGTTGATCCTGAATTATTGGACTAATTATGGGGTTAACTGAGTGAAATGTATATACAGGTCTGTAAAATCCAGGAAGTCAGACTGTGACCTAACAGCCCTTATCTTTACTAATCCAAGTGCCAGGCAGTCATGGTTGCAGCTGAAGTCAGTGGAAAACTTCTCTATGATTACATAAAATTTTAAATAGTGCTACACAGGCAGAAAAAATAGGGTCTAAGGTATCTCACTTAAGACATTCAAATATACTACATACTTTTGCGCTTAATCTCTTACTTGTTCAGTTTTCTGTCTAGAAAATGAGGCTGATAATCTCCCCTTATCTGGAAGAGATGTCAGTATGCATCGATTATTGTTTGTGAAATTTCAGTGATGAGAACCACTGAAATGATCATGGGTAAAAAAAAAATCTCACTTCGGGGCTGCAGCTGAATAGCAGGAGAATAGTGGACAAAAAATATGAGGAGATACCAGCTAATTCAGTAAAAATAGTATTAAATAAGGCAGAAATCTCATGATAAAAAACAGCATGTGATCCAGCGGTCAAGGACTGGCAGATAGATACATAAGCATAAAGGAGGCAAATAAAGTTGTACAATCAACCCCAATTTTGGCACTTCCAAAGCAACCTCAAGTTTTTAGCCTGACCAGGTTTCTTAGCTTATTATCTGATGTGTCCTCCATAGGACACAGAAAAGAAAATGTAGTATAGTAAAATATATAACTGCAGCATGACATTAATTCACATGCATCTCCTTTGAACCTACACTGGGGAGAAATCTGTCTAAATTACATAAAAACTATCATCTTATTTCCAACCATTTGCAGGTCTAATGCGAGTCACAGAGAAAGACTAGAAAATGGTGAAGGGGAAAGCCAATGGGATTTCCATGTCTGGATTTAGAGAGGTAAAATTGTCCCAGCAGTGGTTAGGGAGGGAAGTAAATTAGAAAAGTGGATCCTGTCAAAGGAGAGGTGTCAGTTACCATGTGGGTAAGGAGTTAACACCTAGAAGATAGTATGTAAATACAAGATGATCCCAGACCACATGGAGCCTCTGGTTTTGTCAGGGCCCTGAGCCACTAATGGCACTAATGACCCTGATGATCCTCACCCAGAGCCCACACCCATGGGGCCCAGGAGCTCTATTTAAGCTCAGCCCTGGGCTTTGTCTCCTTGCATGAGCTATTTTGGAGGAGTGGTGGTTTCCAGTATAGATATAGCTATGACCCTGCCTGGCTGTGGAGCTGCTTGACCTGGTCTTCAAGCTATGGACTGGTCTCTTGGCTTATTTTTATCCCTGTGTAGACCTGCCTGGTGATCGCTGGACCTGATCCTATCCCTGACCACAGTTTGACTTCCTGGTTTGACTCCAGATTTTCCTCATCAAGACAATTCTGTCTTTTGATCTGAACCTTTGATTGGACCTAGCCACCATCTCAGGGGCTGTGCTGTTCACCTTTCTCTAGTCCTCGGAGACTGAGGCCTGGCTGGCAAGGCTCCCTCATGGATCCTGGCTCGCCTCCCTTTAAGGAGCAGCCCGGCTCTTGGTGCTCCCTGACAGACTTATCCCGAAGTTCGGACGTCAGGTTCTCCAGAGGGAGAGGCTGCCTTGACAGCAGGAGACACAAGCAGCTGTAGCAAGGGAGGGAGGGAGAACACTCCAGCCAAGAATAACTAATTTATTTTTCTCAGGCAAAACAAAGGTTTGGTGACTGGTAGCTCTGTGTGTATGTGTGACTCAGTGTGTGCACCCAGAACCACTCGGGGCATAAGATGACAGCTTGAGGAGCATGCCAGCAGCCTCTCAGTCATCTCTTTCCGGTTGCTTGCCAAGAGCTCTTGATGCTTCCCTAAACATGTGGTAAAAAAGAAGCCTCATGTATTTACATTCGAGGCAGAATGAGGGCCTACCACTGACCAGACTGCTGCGCTGTGTATTTCTGAGCCTGAGCCAAAACAATGCTGCTCTGACAGAGTCTAATTTCTGATGACTAATCGCTAGCTGGGCGAGGCTCTTCCCTGTCTTGGTCCTCAGCTATGTTTGTTTATCTTCTGATAATGTTCTGATATTTGAGGAATTGGACTTAAAATCAGTTGGGGAACGTAAATGGTCACCCTAGGAATGAAAGGAGTAGGGTCTTATGTTTGATGCCAGCCTTGATAAGTGTTTTTCAAAAGCTGGTGCAAGCACAGAAGCTGCATGTAAGCTTTGTGACAAGTGGCATATGTACTCTGCCCAGTTTCCAACGAATAACTGTCATGTAATGTAACTATTATCTTTACTTGAGGCAGGTTTTCCTTTGTGAGCTAAAGTTCGAAGGGGGTAGCAAACCTGTCTCAGCATCTGCTGAGGAGAGGGGCCTGGCAGGGGTAGTGTCCCCTGCCACCACCAGGGAAGGGACTGAACAGGAGTAATTAGTCTTTAGTCTCATCAGCTGAAGTCTTAGGTTTTATCATGGGAGCACTTGAGATTTTTTTTTAAAGTCCTTATATAAAGAGGAGTGATACTATAGTTCTCAATTATAGGTGATAAGCTGGGCAAACCAGTACTACCTGAATGTGTGAAGGAAGAGTGGAACACCCTCATCTTAGGCAATAGCTGTCATACTTGGGAAGTGAAAATCCAGTCTAGGAGGTGGATTGCAGTATCTTTTTTTTTTTTTTTTTTTTTTTTTTTTTAATGTCTTTTCTGTGGATAGAATGGATTACATATGTGCCTCTAGGCTGTGTATGTTCTTGTTAAAGCATAGGTGTTACTGAAGAATAGAAGTGTCCATCAAAGTCAAGGCAGTTGGCCAGCTGCAGTAACCTGTAGGGATGGTTAATGGCTAGGAGTGACTCCTGAACATAACTAAACTGTGACAAGGGGGAGATGGTACTTTCAAGGAATATTTACCTTCCTAATGGCTTCCAGAGACTTCAGGGAAAAAGTCCTCGTCCGCTCTTAAGATGCGGAAAAGCAGTCAACTGAGAAGCCCTTGCAGATTTTGGTAAAACTTGGAAAATTGCCAAGACCGTGTTATTTCTAGATTTCTCCAGAGTTCAGAGTGTTCAGTCAAAGGCTCAGTGAGCCTTCCTCAAACCCTTGCTGCAAGTCCTAAGAAACTCATTGAGACTGTCACCTCCCACCACTAATTTTGAAGAATTCCCTAGGGGCTTACTCCTTTGTCCCTCAGGATTTGTGGTTTTTAACTACACAGAGATACACGAAAAGCAGACCCCTGAATTTGGTAGTAGTACTGCATTCAGAGTGAAATATAATGAAGAGCCACAATTTGCTGGGCACAATGACCAGCGTTATGACAAGTGTGCACCACGGTATTGTTTTGGGTGTCGCAGGCAGAGCTCATGCATGTGCAACTCTTTTCCATTCAGTCATTATTGTCTTCTGCAGAGGGCAAAGCTCCACTGGGTTCTTTGGTCCTGCTGTCCTTTTATACTGTTCAAGACCTTTCCAGCTCATTCTGTTTCCCAGAACAGACATTGTACCACTAACTCCAGCCCACATTTTAGCCCAGTTAGAAATGAAAGAGGCCTAGCTTGCACAAAGATTATTTTCTATGCGGGAAAAAGCTGGTTCACCTGACTGGATTGCTGGACTTAGTGCACTTTGTCTTACTTTTCTTGGTTAGTGTGAAAACTCGTATGCCTTATATCACGGTTTTCACCATTATTACATTTCTGATAGGAATTCAGAAGCCTCTATTGTCAATCTTCTTTTTCTGTCAGGGTTTTAGTACCCTCTTCCATAGATATCCACATCCTCTCATAAATTCCAGGCATGTGCATGAGTCTGGCATTATTTATGAATTAAATCCCCTTCGTATATTAATGGGTGTTTTTCTGGACAGTTTTTAACATGTTTGTAATGTTGTAGAATTCTGCAGGTAGAACTTATTTTTTCTTTCTTTCTTTCTTTCTTCCTTTCTTTCTTTTTTTATTTTTTAATACTTTGGGATCCATGTGTTTTCAGTCTTGGGTCCAAAGAGTCAAGTGAATAAAATGTCACCTGATTATACTTGATTTTATTTATTCCAATCTAGACCTACTGGTGCTTAGACAGTTCTTCTGAAATTAAGCAGCAAGACAGAGATAATTATGTCCATGTTTGTTTTTGTATCTTGATGTTTTAATCAACCTCTAAAAATTTCAGGCTAGAAGCAACCTAATCAGTGCTGGCTCAATTTTAAAACTATTTCATGTTGAAAGTTGGAGGTATCAGCCCTGGGAGACATTACTGATAAGCATTCGAATGTTGCAATTTAGAAAGAAAAAAAAAATAACATGTCAAACATAAAATTCCTGTTCCACATTTGGTGGTCTGAAAAAAAACATCTTTGTTGTTGTAAGGTGATATAAACACTGTGCCATCACTTAAATTGAGTTTACATGAAATGGGAGTAAAGATATCTGTGCTGGTACTGATTTCAATGGTAACAGTAGCAGCAGGCATTTAGCAGAATTCATTATGAACAATTACTTTTGAATGTAGTCTCCATTTGCTAACCATTCACTTGTCCAGGCTGGTTTCTTCAAATATATGTTTGTTAGCTGGCTGAAGTGAATGCATACAGCCTGGGGGCTATTTTAGAGCCATTTGCAGCTCACAGCACAATTCATTACATCATGTGTGTTATATTCTCTGCTTTCCTGGATGTCAGAAACTACAGAAATATTTCAGAACTAAAACAGATCAGACAGACGAAAAGTCAAAGAAAGGGAAAACTTTACAAGCAAGGAACTGAGGATGAGAGCTGAAGTGGCCTGCCAATGCTTACAAAGGAAAATCTGCGCTAGGAATTGGGCCCAGACATCCTGAGTGTCAGTCCAGCCTTAACCACAAGACTGTCCCTCTTCTGTTTCACAAATATTATTACAAATTAACTGGTGGTTCACTGAATCCTTGTGATTCATTAGTCATGAACACTGGAGTAAAACCATCGCATTCTTTGTGAGGATATAACACTTTGGGTTTGGGTTTTCCTTTGATACTGCTCGGCTCTCTTCAGCTAAGAGGTTATTGACTCAAATGTGGGCTGTGATCTGGCTGTTGCCAGATTGGAGATAGTTGGCTGTCATTGTTCTGTGCATGTAGCTGGGATTCTCACAGGATAGTCTGTGATAAAGAAAATAGGCTGGTAAAAAGACAGCATAGCTTTAGCATTTTAGCTGTCAGAGCGAAGGAATGATTCTTCTATTCCTGACACCTGAATAAGTGAACTTTGTTGCATGGGTATGGGACATAGGCATGGTTCTTTAGAGACGGCAAAATATTTGAAGTCAGTTGGCCTTTTGCTTTGGGATCTTTGGGGCAGCAACTTTTCATTCTGGCTGGCTGGCTACCTCTGGAAATGTCTCTATAGATTGTCAGGACCAAGAATAAAATGCAAAAGATGTCTCTGCTCATAAGGAATGTATCTGAGCTTGCCAACAAAACTTGGCTTGTTAAGTGTAAGCTGTTAAAATCCCTCCTTACTGCCTGGTGAGGCTGTCTCTGACCAAGACCAGTTAGAGACATGGTGATTGAGTGGCTGATTCCAATATTACTTCCAATGAGCACATATTCTAAACCGAAGTGCTACCTAAGCACGATCAATAGCCAACCTATAGCCAGAAAAAAATGGTGGGGATCATGGTGGTGAGCATGAGGAAACCTAACTATAATGCTGCTCACCATGTTGTAGAAAAAAAATGGCTGTCACACATGCAGTGATGTGAGTCTATCTTAGGACATGCCTCTACCTGGCCAGTGAATTTTGGTTAATATCCTTGTCGAATCTACTGACTGTAAAGAATCTGTAAAGAAACACAGAACAACAGAGGTCTTGGCTGAAGCAGCTGTATGTCATCTAGTCCAGCCACCTGCTCACCAAAGTACTATTGCCACACGATCAGGTCAGCTCTAACTTTGAATACCTGTCTTGAATACCTCCAAAACTGAATATTCTGTGACCACTGTGTTCTGGTGTTGCACTACCCTCATAGGAAATCTTCTTTATTAATGCCTAGCTTAACGTCCCAGGCTGCAATTTGTAGCCATTGTTTTGTGCTATATCATCTGATCATACTGAGGAGAATTTGGATCTGTTATGTTTGTATAACTATCCTTCAGGTAGTTGTAGGCTATTAGATGAGCCTTCCTTTCACCTGCCTACACAAGCCAAGATCCCTCAACATACCATTGCTGATGTGTTCCAGACCTCTGACCATTGTGGTAGACTTCAGCTGGACATCCTCCAGTTTTCACATCCCTTTGCAATAGAGAGGCTTCAGGCTGGACAGTATGTCAAATACATACTTGACCAGTGTCAGACAACAGGGAAAATAACTTCCAAATCTGTCAGACATGCTCCTTCTCCTGTAGTACAGTACACAGTTGCCTTACAGTGACAATACCCTGCCAGCTCATTCAGGCTGATACCTCTGTAACCTCCTGGTCATTTGCAGAGCTCTTAGTCTGTTGGCTTCCAGTTTGTAGGGATGGAGGGAGTTACTCCACCTCAGGTGCAGAGCTTTGTATTTCTCTCTACTGGACTTCATGAGGTTTTTGTTGGCCCTGTCCTCTCTCTTCAGCTGAGGTCCCTCATGTTATGCGGGTTGTTCATGATGATTGAACTGCAGGGACCACAGGAACAACCTCTGGAGTACATAACTTATTACTGGCTGTGAGCAAAGCCAAGTCTTTGATCATTGTTACCCTTTCAGTCTGGTGGTCCAGCTGATTTTCAGCCAACCTAGAAGTCCTTTGTTTCAGCCTTGGCAGTGAGGAGTCCAGGAGGTAACAGAGCTTTACCATTACTAGTAATTTCTAAAGCAGCACTGGAGGAATTTTCTGGAATCCATTCATATTGACTCACCAGAAAGACTGCCGTGTGGCAGTATGGGGATGATAAAGGAAAGACCATGTTCAAACTAGAATGAAGTGTTCATGGAGGACAACGTGGCTTTCCTGTACTGGAAGCTCCAGAGCTGTTTTTTTTTTCCTCCTATTCTGCTTTTGTGTCTAGAGACCCGATCAAGTTGTAGCAGGAAAAGGTCACTTTCCCCTTGTGTTGTCCAAACCTGTTGACTCAGAAGATCCGCTTCTAGGAGAAATGTTTGGCATTCCTTTGTAACATTTAATTACATCAGCCTTCTCCCTGCCACCCCAGATAGATTGGAATAGTTTCAAAAGGTGAACAAATCATATCAATCTGTCTTTAATTTTGCTTTGGCTGCAAATCCTTCATGGTGTGAAAAGAGGGGGCCAAAACAAAAATGTTCCCTGTCCAAATGAGCATGGCTCTGGATTCAGAGATTTTATATCCAAACTCAATGCCTGTAGTCCATGTCTGTCAGCAGGAGGTCAGAGACGAAAACCACCCCACACGTCCAGGTCAGAGCTCTTATGAAGGGGTCTTTTATTCATTCATCTCTTCCTCACCCCTCCTCTTTAGGGTCCAATTTCTTTTTGGTTCCTGTTAGCTTAAGGGGAATTACACATACATATGGTAAGAAGAGAATGGATCCCTTCTTCCTCTGTAGACAGTAAGGAAAGCTAGAGGAAGCATCAATTTGTAATATAAGATGACCAAGGAAATCCTCAGCAATTATTACATCACTGTTGTGTAATTATGAGTGTACAGTTTCCCCTGTACACCTGAGAAACTGCGGAGTTGAGCTACATCCCATCCTTGTGCCATAAAACAGAACGGTGCCCGAAGTTAAGTTTGAATGGAGAAGTTTCTCTAGTTGCTAAGCCAGCTGGGTGACCTACTTGTACCATCACTGGATACCCAGCATCCTTGTTCAAGCAGAAAATTGGGATTATTGCTGATGTGCTGCCTTACTAGCTATTTCTCTCTGCCATCAGTGATAGGATTTAATCTCAAGTAATCTGAGGTAGAAATGAAACATGATGCAAAGCAACCTGCAGGGCTTTTTGCTTTAGGCAGGCTTATTTAATTTCCCCTGTACAGTGTAGTTTACTGAAAACTAAATCAGAAGCTAACTGGTACAGCACCAGCTCTTTTCAGGGATGGAAGAGAAGCCTCACTCACAGCATGCCAGTGCTGTGGTGCGTTAATGCTGCAGGTGTTGCTGATCATGGGAAAGCATTTTGCAGCGCCAGGTGTAACAAGAGATGAGAACTGTGCAAGGCTGCCTTCTATACAGACAATGCATGTTTACTACCTCCTGTTAATTAACCCTGGACTATACTTTTATTATATCAAAGAAAAAAATAAAAGAAATGTGCTGCTCCAGTCCTAAATCCAGTCCTGCTTTACCTGTGGATTTTGCTTTTAACCTTCAGTGCCTGATTGCGCAGACCCCTGCAGAAGCACTTGGGCTGCGTTGCCCTGTTGGAGGCCATCTTGTGTGGCCTACGCAGGCCCTCACAAGAGATTAGTATGCAGCTCACGGCACTCATGCCCACTAGTTTTTCTTGATGAAATACCAGAGTATTAACCCGCTGTGGAGCTCACATCCAGCAGCTCTCTGAAAGGATTATCCTGGGTCTGAATGACCTGGACCCTTCCTTTTTTCTTCCATAGCCCATTATTTGTCTTTATGACTTACCTCCTCTGCACAGGCTGTTATCCCTGGGTGAGGTAGCAAGCATTGCCACTGTCAGGCTCCTGATATCTAAGGCTGGTTCCTCAGCCTCTATCTGCTTATCCAGCTGCATTGTGCTGGAAATATACTGCCATAAATGCTCATAATGACTTCCTGTCAAGAAGGAAGCTGCCCTGCCCTTGCTGTCCTCCCCTTTTCCCCAGGCCTTGCTTTTGTTCCTCTCTGACAGCCAATTCAAAGGCCCTAAACAACCTCCCAGCAGAGAGGTGAAGGAGCTGGACCCCAGAGGCAGCTTGCTGTGCAGTCTGCAGCGGTCCTGGATTATCTCTTGCCCCCCCCCATGAGTCCCTTCAAGGAGATGGGTGTGAACATGAGTTTGCCACTGGGTTCCTACCACCCACCTCCTGTGTCTGGGCCTTCCTCCGGCCTCAGGGATGCAGGGAGGGAAATTTCCCTTCAGCTCAATAAACTACGGCAATAAAGTGACTTCAAGTCCTGCATCTTTTGGTTACTTATTCTCTTGGCATTTTAGGGGGAGCCAAAGAATCTGTTTTCCATTTGCTGTACTTTTGCCGGAGACTATAATTGCTCTTTGAACCTACAGGAGCAGGAAACCCATTAAAGGCCCAAGAGGACAGGGATTCAGTGCCAGCCAGCACATTCCTTAGCTCCTTTCATCCTGCAAGAGGAGAGTTCTTCTAGCTTCTCCAGAAGGGATATTACTACATTTTGTTCAAATTTAAGCCTGATTTCAAGAGTAATTCTACCACTCACCTTATAGTAATCATTACTCCTTATATTATCATTATTATCTTTATGGTTATTACTATTGCTAACACCAAAATATCTGTGGAGAAGAGGTTATTAGAGAAAACCTAAGTATCAAGCTTGTCTTTGGTATCTTGCAGACTGTAAGAACAGATATGGTAATGAGAAAATCCATGCTTTAAGTGGTGTGGAAAACTTGGTCAAGGCTTTTAAGGAAATGAGAATGCTGCTTATTGTGTAGGAAATAAGAGCTACCTGTTCTAGGTAGAAAAGGCAAGAAAAATCTCCTGTGTGTGATGGTTCCTTTTTGGTAATGTGTCTGCCACCCAGTAGGAAATTTCTGAGGGAAGGGCCATAGGTTGTGCCTCCCCACAATTGCTGTTGGTGCTCTACAAGAAGTGTCATGGCTAAGAACAGGTAGGATCGGTATGCTGCTAGATTAGTGTGGACATTCATAATCTCTGCTAATGGCAGATAATCTTCCAGAATATGGTTTGCTCTCACTTTGCCTCAATACTCTGTGCCCCACAATAACTTTCAGCTGTATGGGACCCTTAGCAGAGCTAGCTGGCCATGGCTGAGTCTGTCTCGTGGATTCTGAAAATGGGGAAGCAACACAGCATGAAGAAAACTGTAAGCCAGCGAGGGAATTTGTAATCAAACAAACAAACCAAAGGTAGACCGGGATAGTGCTGGGAATATAAAGACAGATATTCTGAATGGAAAAAACGATATCAAGGAGCTTAGATCTGATTCACTGAAAGAAAGGAAGCCAGAAAAGACAATTTAAAGGATGACCCAGATGGAGTATGAGTCTAATATTTTAGTGTACTTCATAATAGCTAATCATTTGGTGCCAGGTTTTGGCCCCTCTAACAGTTGTCTCTGTGCTGCTCCAATCAAGCAAATCTGCACTAAAGGTGATACCATGCGCTGGTGAAGCTAGTGATGGTAATACTTGAAGAGGAACCTTTATGTATTTCTGCTTACAAGAGAAGAGGAACTTGCTAGGCAGTGTTAGGGAGCAAAGCCCATCATGCACGCTTGTGCATGTCCAACAAAGTTACTGATTCCCCTCTTTGCAGTGATCATGGGATAGGAAGGACACTGAGCTGAACATAACAGCAATCATCTCACTTCCAATACAAGAGAGCACTTTGCATGGGGAAGATTTTCTGTGAGTAACCAACACCCAGGTCAACTCTGGAGTTAACAACAACAAGCTTCTGCGAGTGGGGAGCCTTTGCTGGCGATTGTTCCAAATTCTATTTCCAAATAATCTTGCATAAAGAGCACGGAAGAAGCATTTTTTCCAATCCTTGGCATTGCCCAGATAGCTCTCTCCTCCCTTACTCATTCTTTTTATGCTCCAGCTAACTTTAAACGAGAATACATATCACACACAAAAAGCCTGCATAAAAACTTTGCAATGGCTATGGACTCAAGCGCTCAAAAAGTTAGGAAATCCGGGATTAAAGTTACCCAGGCAACGTTTGTGCAGATGGGTTATGATGCAGCCTTCATATCCAAGTGCACAGACTGTTTCCTCAGGGCGCTCCCTGGCTCCACGGGCAGGAGGGAACCGCTCTGAGGCTGCGAAAGCATCAAAACAGTTGTCTGCATTAGCCCCCGCCTCGTGCCTTGTGGAAAGCAGGTAGCACAGAAGGGTTATTTTTAATATAAATCATTTCCCCAATCCTGTTTGCAGAACAGCCCTGCAAACAGCATGTGATGTGCTGCAGGGCAGGGGTGGGAAGAAGCAGGCTCTGGTGGTGGGGTGCAAGTCGTTGGAGCTGGTGCTGCAGCTGGAGCCCCAAAAGGTTGAACCACAGCTGGCTTGCAAAGGGACTGAGAGCTCACAACTGCATCTGGGTTTTGTGCTTGGAATATAAAGTGCTGCAGCATGCTAGAAACTGTGAAAACCCAAGTCCTTGGGTTGTTCTGTATCAGGTACCCCAAATCTTTTGCCTCTACAGTTTTCAGTAGGCAGCCTCTTGTCTACAAGATACACGATACCCAATGCAGTGCTGTGAAAACAAATTTGCTGATGTTTCTGAAGCAGCTAGATATGGTATCTCGCTGAAATCCTTGAACTCAAAGTGGGTTTTAGTAATTCTGCTCTCGGAGCATGGTTTAAATCCTGTGTACTAAATATGATGTAGGTCTATCCACTGAGCAGCAGGATAAAGCAAGTCTGAGATACTAATTTGCTAAATGTAGAAAGGAGGCAGGAGTCCTGTGAGAGAAATGATCTACCTTGCAGGTCTCACACAAGGGAAATTAAAACTTCAGTGGCAGCCTTTGTAAGGGCCCTTCCTGCAATTGTAGCAGTAGTTCAGCAGTTCTTGTGCTCACGCTATATGTTCACAGTCATCTTTGGTAGCCTACGAGTCCCTGCTGACCTGAATTTTTCTCTACAGATAACATTTTATTGTTTTAACTAATAGTCAGCCATAAACTCAATTAAACCAGAGCAAATCTTGTGTACAGATATCTTGTTTTGGAATAAGCTGTTTATTTGATTTGGCTGCCTTTGGTTTGTTTGTACAGGACTGAATTACGAAATATGAAAGTCTCAAACATCTCCCCTCAACTTTATTTTATTCTACAGACCCTTCTCGATGGGCTTACTAGCACATCCAAGGAGACAGCAGGTATGTGTGGGAGCTGGAGTGTGTTTGAGATGGTGGCTAATGACCCCATCAGATTTTTTTCGGCAGCTAACTTCAGTAATGCTTCTGATGTAGCAGCCTTTTAGCACAGGAAATTTAAAAATATCTATTCTATTTTTATTGTAAGGTAAAAAGACTGTAATCAAAATTGTATTTTAAAACTTTTTAATTTTTTTATTCTTTTTTTTTTTTTTTTTTTTTTGCGCCTTCTCTTAGGTCTCTCCTCCATGTTTACATCTTGGAAGGAAAGGAGCCAGATTCTTTCACCCCCTGAAAGGTTTAACACAGGTTAAAGCAGCAGCTTAGGATTTTTCTTCAGTAATAACCAGCAAACAAAGCTAAATCCTTTCGCAGAACAACAAATTTAATCGGACAGGCAGCTTTGCACCAGCTTCCGCCAATCCACAGCCCACTGCAGAGGCGCAGGCATCTACAGGGCCAAAGCCGGTCCCCAGGGAGGCTGGCAGTGCTCCAGCCCCAGCCTGCCCAGGAGATAAAGCTTCCAGCCTGTTGGGAACACGCAGCAAAGTGTGTGACTGTCCCATCGGTACTCAGCGTTGGGAAACTATTACAGGAATGTGTATTTCAACAAGCCTCTACACACAAGCCTCTGTTTTTTTCCCTTGAGATAAGATTTCGTGTTATGAATTCTCAGGGCTTCCCCTGTTTTGCTGGGCAAAGGAATCCTGGCTTAACCTTCCTTCGGCAAACGATGGAAGGCACCTGAAACAGAGGACACCTCCAAGCCTTGCCACCTGAGATACCTACAACCACCTGGCAGTGAAAGAACTTTATAAAGCTCAGGGAAGAGCTTAATAAAGCAGGGACCAGTCACCCTGCTGCAGCTATCCTTGCAGAGAGCTGCCAGCAGCTTACGCAGCCCCATCTGTGCTGACTTGGGGCTACCCGAGCTGGGTGCTACCGGCAGCATAGCTGTGGCAGCTCGGAGCTCATGCTGCAAAACCCGCCTGGTCCCTGGGGCAGTGTGCTGGCTAATAGCTCACCCTGAACTCCGTGGCTACGGTTATCAGCACACGCATGAGATAGCTGAGAGCTAGTATGAGCTTGCCTGCGTGACCCGCTGACTGGCCTCCGATTACAATGTCGCTATATGCTTAGCCCCTACGCCCCCTCCTGTGCTGGTTCTTTTGACAGACCACTAAATACACATAACACATTTTTGAAAGGAAGAAATAACCCCCCCCTCCCCTTCTCCACTCAGAAGCTAAATGGAGAAAAGCTTTGTTCAAACACAAGTGCACGATAGGCTTCAAAGTAATTTTCTTGAAAAATGGCTGGGAATAATTTCTTTCTTTGCCTCAGAGCCTTTTCATTTTTTTTTTTTTATGTAAATACTTACAACAATGTCTAATTGTCAGAAAAAATGTAAGCTATTTCTTAGTGGGATTCTAGTCTGCCCATTTCTACATTCCAAACTTTTGTCTTTAAAGCCGAGGTCTTGACTAAATTATATAGCTCGACATTTAGCTAGGTACTACTTCTCCAGAACTAGCCTGTTGGGACTGAGAAGCATTCTTGTTAAAAGCCTAAAATAAAATGATCTCTTCCAAATGACTTATTCTTGGCTCTGCCAACTAATTGTGTATATATGCCCGAAGTTCTATTAATGTGGAAGTAATAGATCACAGGGAGCTTGTAGTGCTGTACGCGTTACTCACACATTAAGCCTATGGCCATGACATCACCGCCCTTGTTCTGGGCTCCAGCGATGGCGTAGCCAAAAAACGAGTAACTGAGAACACACCGCATTGTTCCTCTCAGCTGCTGGGGCCATGTTGACTCTGTGAATCACGCTCAGCAGGCAGGGATGATACATCCCGTCATTAGTGTTACTAATGCCCCGGTCTGCAGAGGGAA
Organism: Oxyura jamaicensis; assembly: GCF_011077185.1. Lineage (NCBI taxonomy): Eukaryota > Metazoa > Chordata > Aves > Anseriformes > Anatidae > Oxyura > Oxyura jamaicensis. The sequence goes on along the minus strand of NC_048893.1, from coordinate 55,504,038 downwards.
TATCGCCTGCCCTAAGAAAACAGAGAAGGGGGAGTAAAGCTTGGGAATGGGTCAGAAGCTCATTGGTATCCCTTAGCCTGAGTTCATTCACCTGCAGCATGGATGCAACACTAGGATCTTAAATTGTTATAAACGGGATTGTCGTGAGGCTTATATAGGATACATAAGGATATACAGAATATCCTTATTCTTTTGGTGAATCCTGGTGAGACGCTGAGGCTGACCGCAAGACACAAAGAGCTTGAATACCTTTTTCCTTTCTCTCCTTTTTGACCTGCCAGCAAGGAGATCCAGAAGGGCTGGCAGCTAGAAAGGAAGGACTGCTCTGCTGGCCTCTGTTGGAGAGAAAAGGAGCTTAAAACGCCTACAGGCAGGCCTAATACTCACATATCTGATTTGTACCTGTTATCACTCGTGGGAGGATTTGTGTAAGATACAAAAATAATATTATCATAAAAATGAGGACAATAAGAATTTTGGTGGTGGCCCCAAACTGTCGGCTGTGCTGAGTGTTTCTAGAGCAGAGGGAAGCAGTGGTCTTCTGTAGTGGTGCTTCTGCAAGCAATGAGAGCGAGCTTTGCTAAGAACCTCTTAGGAAAGGGATCCTGGTGGATGTCTGTTATTTTATGTTCCTTTGTTCTTTTTCTCCCAAACAGTGCTGTTCTGCTAAGCTATTTATTATTTGCAAGCAGGAAAGTAGAGTTCTGTGAATACTCAGTTTAATTTTCTCAGGTGGGGAGTGGGAACACAAAATTATGTTTATTGGTGACCTTTAGAAACTGAACTCTGCCTTTGCTGCTGCCAGTCAAGGTCTGGCTGAAAAGGTACACTTTTTGCTTCCTTTATTTTTTCTCTTTCCTCTCTCTTATACACTTGAAGCAGGAGTGAGGAAACTGGCTTGTTTTGTTTGAGTTCTTTGCAGGCTTGGTGAGTCTCTAGGGAAGTCTGCATGAGGAACCGTTGGGAGCTTGGTACCACAAAACCGGGGCTTCAATTTATATTTACATGAAAAAGATAGATAAAGGGACTGGAGATCTGACAGCCTAGCAATTTTTTAATGCTAAGCAGAGCCTGAGTTCTTGACTGCATCTCACCACGTGTGCGTTGCAGTATGTGAAGGTGTGTAGGAGCCAGATAGAAAATAACTCACATGAGTTCCAGCACAAGTCCAAGCACTGCAGCCTGGTCTTTGGTACAGGTCAAATGTGCTCTGGTAAGACTGGGTAAATACCCAACATGTGAAGCACATCCCAGCACCGATGCACTGTACCTTGTCACCTGTGCTAGCTAGAGGAATGTTAGGTGGGCCCTGACAGTGTCATGTCTCTGGAGGACAGTGTCAAGTTGTTTTGAGTTACACCCGGGAAGACTGAGGAAAGAAGTGGCTGTGGTTATGTTCCCAATGTGAGTGGGGCCACAGGTACACTGTACTCATGCCACCAGCATTGCCCAGAGCCATCAGGAAGGCTTTTTACAGCCAGCCCATGGCCACCTGTGAAAAGGCTTCTGTTCTGATGGCCCCTCACAAGACTGCTTTCAGAGCTGCATGAGCTGTCTAAAAATCTTTGCTACCTTTTCAGCCTTTGGAGTCTACGACTGCTTTTAATTCTTGTCAAGGTGAGAACAGCCTGAAATGGGCTGTAACATCAGAGTGCTCTTAAGCATGAGGGATTCCTTCAGTAGTAGTCAGGACCAGTGAAGCCCACCAGGTCCTGAGGCTGCCGTACAGCCCAGCAGGACACAGCTGCAAGGAGAGGATTACTTGGGGGATCAGATCCAGCCCCTCGCGATACCTGTCTGCTAGCACAGGGCTGAGAAGAGACTGTTGCCAGCCTGAGAACAGGAGTTCCCCTTGTAGGTAACTCTGTGTGAAGGACACCTGTATCTACTCTGCCATCATCCCCCTTGGTATTTGCACCTGAACCCAGTGCCCTCCGCTCCCACTGATGCCGACCGCTGGAGGAGCTCAGTTCTGTCCACACAGAGCTCCCCATCCAGGGCAGGAGGCCTCACTGGTCTCAGAACTGCCAGCACTGCCCCACTCACAGAATAACCAGCGTGCCGGCAGCAGGGAAGGGACGAGATCTCTTACAGAGCCTGGGCCAGTGACGTGACTCAGAGAGGGCCACGGGGTGTTTGGAGCTGTGGTGGTGCCGTGCCCCAGCCAAGGCTGACCAGCTTCCAGGGCGAGCAGACGGCCATCCCTGCCCTGGTGCGGCCCTGCCCGGCCTCGCCCTGGCTGAGGGCTGGCCACAGCACTGCCTCTGGCCCATTCCTTTGCTCTCATCTTATTCACACGGACTTGAATCTATTCCCATGCTATTCCATTCACATGGACTTGATCTAGTGCCACGCTCCTCTATCCCTGCTGGAAGGAAGTCTCAAGGCCCCTTTTGCCTCACTTTTCTTGCTGGATCTCCCTAAATGAGATTATAAGGTGTCTAGCATACTGGGTCTTCGTCTTTCCGAGTTCCCCCTTCAGAATGGCATGTTGTGCTGCTTTCCCACAGAGGGGAAGGCTCCATGTGCGAGATGCTGCAGAGAGCTCCTGCCTCCACCCAAAATCTTGTTTTTCAGAGTGACGCACACCCTGCTCTGCTGTTACTTAATATAAAGTGAAGTCACTGCTTTCCTCCCCTTCAAGCTGCTCCACCCTCAGTCAGGAGGTCTGCTTCCCCACCCTTTGGCAAAGCAGCTGTTTGGGGGTGGAGGTGAGTTTAGGGGTGGTGTTGACCACCCTCTCTCTTGGAAGGGAGAAAAAAAAAGTCTAGTCCTGTCAAAGGGCTGCCCTGGTGCTGGGAACACGGCTGACAGCCTTCCCCCCTTCATGCCTGTGTGTACTTCATGTGAGCACAATCACGCAATCATTCATGTGGGTCTGGTCTAGGACATGAGGAAGAGCATGAGTGCAGTGGCCTTTTTTTTTTTCTTGCCCTGGAGGGAAGACCTCTCTGAACCCCCCACCCTGCTACTGTGGCAGGTAGGAAGAGGAAACAAGTTTGTGTAAGTGGTGTGTTGTGGGGCTAGGTGCTCCGCTCCGCTCAGGGTTTGCTGACAACCAGTGGGAAGGAAGAGAGCCTGTAGGAGCAGCCGCATCATTTTGCTTTCCCTCCATCAGCAGCGTGAGTGCAAGTAGCCCAGAAGCTGCCCAAGCATTCGCCAGCATCTAATAGTCCCCTGGGGACCATCTGCCAAACGTGCCTGGAACACAATGTGGTGTAGCCACTCATCCTTCCCACCCTTGACGTGCCCTTCCCTGAATGCTGGTGGCTATTTTGGCTGGCTGCTTGCTGGAGACTTTAATGCTTTGGAGACACCGCAGGCAGGGGAGGGAGGCCTGGTATGCGTTCTCCTTCCTTGGACAGAAGAGTGTTGACAGCTGGGGCCACAACATCATGGGGAAGGCTTTTGGGGAATGCCTTCACTCCAAGAGGTGGTACGTCCCTGCAGAACCTCCCTGTTTAAAAGGGGAAGTCTGCGAGTGTTGACAAAAGAAAGCATATCGTGCAAGGAAGCACAAATATTGTGCAGAAAACCTGTCAAAGCAGGGGAGCCAAACTTTTCAGCTGGCTCACTCAGAGGGTGACAACCGGTGGGCACCACTCCCATACACAGACAGAAAGACAGATGGGGAGGGGGGGAGGACAGAGCACAAAAACAGGAGGTCTGGCAAGCAAGGCAGCAGCTGGTCCTGTGGTCAGGGCGGCTGTCTGGCCTCGCTTTGAAGGATTGTGCCTTCACCTGCCTTGGAGCAAACATGGTTTTCTTCCAGCTCTGCTGGCACTGAATGAGGAGCTCTCTGTGTATTTAGTTACCTTTCTGCCACCTCCTGTTTCAGCTACTTCATACCAGTTCCTGGCTTCTGTTCTACTGTGCTATGATCATTTATTCACCAACCTCTGCTTTTCCCCCTTCTCACCATTTCCTGGCTGAAGCAGCTGCTAGCTTTGCTGTGGTAACTCAGCTGCTTTATAATTATTCACTCCAAAATAATTAACTCGAAAAGCAAGTGGTAAACAGAAGCTAGGAGTCCCACTAACTTCATTTGTTTATATGGAGGTAGCACCCCACTCAAATGCTAGCATCCCCTTTGTGCCAGGTGCTACACAAGAAAGAAGAAAAAGACTCTTTCCCAGAGGACGACATATCTCAAAATCACATGAATGATTTTCATATTAGACGAGACAGACAGAGTGCACAGAAATAATGAGCTAATACTAGTTAATGCCAATGGTCTAGGACTTCAGCTTTGCCATTGTTACAGAGCTAGCATTCCTGGGTCAGAGAAACCGTATTTTTGGGAAGGTTCAGTGGAAATGGTTTTGGGACTGTACCAAGGTCCTCCCATGATTCCAGTTTTCTTAGTCTTTAGCCTCAAAGGAATTTACAGCTGGCTCAGGCAAAGCTAGAAATCCCCACAGGAAGGATTTTGTTGATACTCAGACTTTGGAGGACACTGAGCTTGTCTGTAAAGGGCAACACATATAGCTGGCCACATCCACAGCACCACACCCGTGGCTCCTCCAAAGTGGCTAGAGTTTCAAGGGCTCACATGACTGGGTGCATCCGTCCAGGGATTATTAGGAAAACCTGTAGATAGTGCGTGGGAGGAAGGCTTCCCCCTCCTTCATTCCTTTGGCTTGGACAGGATTTATCACTTTCTGAAAGTGAAACAAGCTGCCCACTTTGCTCTTAAAAAAGGAGAGGATCTTCGGGCATCTGCAGAGCTCCCAGGGAGTCTGTGGGAAGCCAGAGCCAACCTGAGATGCCCCCTGTGCCCCTACACATGCTCTGCTCACTGCTGGGCTTCTCCGAGCATCTGGGCTGTGCTACACCTCTGCTACCAGTGATGCTTGCTACGATTGCCAGTGGCTGGGTCTCTGTAGAGTGGAAAATAGCTCCTTGTGCAGCACAGCCACACCTGGGAAAAACCTGCGGGGCATGGAGAAGAGCCGTGGGCAGCTAGCTCACTAGGTCTGGTTTTCATGCAGACAGACTGCTGCTTCCTGCCAGCCAGAGCAGAGCGCTACAGGCAGTCTTGTCCAAGACGTCCTAGTCAGCCTCTTGTTTCTGGTCCAATGCAAAACCAGGGCAACCTGCCCAATTAATAACAGAAATCTGCCCTCTGTCAGCTCAAGGACTAGCGCTCTCTGGTCCTTGAGGGCAATAATAACTACCTTTGGCTACTAGTCAGCTTCCCAGGACCAAGGTCTTTTAAGGATTCCTCACCTGACTCAAAGCTTTCTTAAATCTATCAACTGAAAAGAAGGGTCCTGAGCTGATTCCTAGGCCCCAGACTTAATTTTCTTACACAGGCAGCTTCTCTTCCAGATCCCTTAGGGGTCCACAGGCCCTTTTACTGTCCCCAGTCCCACAGATACAGCACTCTGAGCAAATACTTCGGGCCTGCAGAGAATCCCCTGCAGATTTGTATGGGTAGAGGAGGGGAGATCAGGGGAGTGAATCCACAAGAGATTTAGGGGAAGGAACAGACCCACCTGTTGCCTTCAAGTTTATGGGTAAATTTGCCTGAGATGAATCATCCCAAACCTTTTGCCTTCTTTCCGTGTCCTGTGGTGCCTCTGGACATCAGATTCATCACAGACTGTAGGGCAAATTTTATGGATGGGAAAACATTGGCAGCACATCAGCACAGGAGCACAAAGCAGGTAAGACTCAGACTTCTCTGAACATCACGCCTACAGTATGAACACAGCACACAGCAAGCTCATTCACTCCTGGCATCGCTGCTTTATTGCTGCTGTGTTCGTTTTGAACCCTCTCTGATGTGTACTCTGTGCCCTTTGGCAGGGACTCGCTCTGCCTGTTGCTTATGAGTACAGTGCTTGGGACAATGTGGTTTTGGTTTTCCTACCGAAGAGCAGTGCCAGTAAGTAATGAAAGCACGTCTGTCATAGTCTGCATAGGCAAGGCAGTGTCCATGGGATGATAACATCTTCGGTGGTTACCATGAAATTTTCAAGAATAAGTCATTCCTCTCATATGGTTCTTAAAAAAAACAACACAGACTTGGTATGTTAAGAACTCGTAATATGAATATATCTCCCTTATTTGGAAAAAACAAATCGTGCTTCCAGTTTCCTGATCCCACTTCATTTTTTATATTTGACCTGCAGATTAGAGGTTTTCACGTCATCTGTCAGCCCACAGAGAGTATCCCAAGGTTCAGTGTGTGTGAGAGATAGGAAAGGGACATTAGGAACAGGCCAGCCACAAACAGCTAAAATTAGCTCTGAGAACTGGATTGCTGAGGTCTCTGAGGAACACCAGTCAAAGAAAGAAAATGGTTGTTTGCTAAACTCCCACTTGCTCTGCTGCCTCTGAGGACTTCTGGCTCACATCCCTGCTATTTTAGAGGATTTCCCCCACCCCTTCCCTTCCCCTGGCCATCGTTTTCCTCTTTTGTAACTCCAGTCCAGTGTGACATGGGATTCCCGTGCCAGCAGCAAGTTGCTGACTGGAAACAGGAAACAGGGCCTATTTGGAGCTCGGCTTCTCTGATAACACGGACATCACACCCACGTGCAGACAGGGATGCTTCTCACATATGGCAATGATCAGCAGCTCCCCCTTTTCTCTCCTTCCCTCTTCCCCAAAAGGGCTTACAAAGCCCTAGAGGGGTCCTATCTCGAGCTCGAAGCAGCCTGTAGAAAGCACGGCTGCGTGAGGCCTTGGTTATCATAGAACATGATTTCTTGCACAATTCTTTGAGAGTCTCCGAGGCCAGTAAATTTGAGACTGTAAATCTCCACGTGACCAGCGCATATGGCCTTTGAATAGGGCATGGAGTGAATTACAGAGAGAGAGCCTATCTTCTGCGGAATCTGATTAAAGGAGTCCTTTGAGAATGATCCCTTCCACGCAGCCATAGGCATGGCTTTACAAGCTGCCCTCCCTCCTCCTTTTCACTAATGCCTGTATTTTTCGGCACTAGCTTCTCCCTCCTTCTCTGAAGACTTTTCTCAAATTAGGACTGAATGGCTCTATCTGCCTTCAGACTATATTTTAAAAGAAAAAAAAAGAAAAAAGTGTAATCACATTGATACTAGTGGAAACACATTTGGGGAGTTGGAGGCATTATTGAAGTTGAGGAGCTGGGTTCTGTCTCTGCAGGGAGGAGAAGGAAATGCTCTTGAGTTCTCTGCGAATAAGATTTTGCTTCCTCCAGCCAACTCTCTGTGGTGCTATTTGCTTACAGCCATGCACAGCTAACGCTGTGCTACCCCCTTAGGCTAAGTCACTATTGACATTATATATGATGTTCATTGGTGAAGATTTATTCCGGATGGGGAAAGCAATTTCAAATGAAGTAAAAATTTCCCTTTCTAGCGTGCTCCTTCCTCCTCCGTGAGGCAGGTCTGTGCTCTTTGTGCTGCTGCTGCTTTGGCAAAATAAATTTCTTGAAACAAAAGTGACTATGGATCAGCAGGAGGATTTTTTTTTTTTTTTTTTCCAGCAGATCATTTTGTTTGAACAGTGGGAGAGAGAATTGCACTGCCTTTGGAAGGTAAACCTTCCACTGCTATGCAGTGAGATATGGGAGACCAGGTTAGTGTCTTCTGTTATACCCATACTAAGGACTTATCTGCACTGAGCAGGTCTCCATCCCTCCTTCCCCTTTACACTCACTGAGATGGCAAGTGAACTAGAACTGAGAGCAAAGGAAGCAAGATTTTGGTTAAAGACTGCTTGGTTGAAATCTACAGAACATGAAGACAGCTTAACTGAAACTACATAAAATGCTTGTCTACCTGATGCTCATACTGTGCGGTGCTGAGTGAAGACCGCACTCTGTTAGTAGAAAATGTTTCTCAGACTCTTTGTTAGTTGTTTCCTGTGGATTATCCCATGAGTAGATCCCTCTGTAGATCCCTTCTGTGCATTGGAGAACCTTTACACTAAGAGCACTTTCCTCTCAGACCTCAGCTAGGTGTCTAGAGAGAGCTCTTCTTGCTCCCTGGCTGGTGTGGTGAGAGCTCATTTTCCTCTTTCAGCTAGCCACCTGTCTGCCACAGGAGTGACAGTCACTGTAGGGAAGAAAAGGGGAGGAGAAACCTGCTACCACCAGAAATGTTCAGTATCTCTCCAGCCTCTTAGGACTTCTGATGAACCACTGCACTGTGGCAGTCCTGGCTCCCGCAGCAGGGCCCTTGGTCTAACACAGCACCCCGGCCAACTGTGAGCAAGATTTGGTGGCACTCTTTCTAAGAACAGAGCTACAGAGAGGTCTTTTCTTGCTCAGAACACATGTTCAAGCTGTGGTACCTTCATAGCTTTGCTCCTGGTACATAATCTGTACAGTGCTGATTCATATCTGTACATTCAACACCTTCCTGCTTCCTGACAGCTCTGCATGGTTGTCATCATTGCCTCTGATATGTGTTTGAAGTCCTTCTTTCTGGGCAGTACCAGCAGGGTGCAAGCATATTCATCCATACTGCATGCCTCCCCTTCAGAAGAACACTCACCCGCCCCGTGTGCCACCTGTTGCTCTTGCTACAAACTGAGTTAAAATCAGGAGTTGAAATATGCCAGTATAGGACACTTTTTTTCCTTTCTTTCATTTTTTTTTTTTCAGCTTCTGTTAGTAAAGTGTGAGATCATAGTTATAGCCCCATGCTCTCTGGTAAAAGTTCTTTGATTCAGTGTGAAGGAAAAACAGAGGAAGTTTGCTCTGTTCCTCTTTCTTTGCCGTCACTTCCAGTTGCGCTGCCTCTGGTTACAGATTAACTCTTCCTGCACCCATTACCAATCACAATGGAATGGAAACCTGGGCACTTTGCTGAATGGACAGAGAAAGGCACAACTGAGGGGTAGCTCAAGCCCTACAGATTAAAGGAAAAGGGAAGAGGGACTGTAAATTTTCCCCTCTATCTTCAGTGGAGAAAGAATACTACTTTCACACATCTGTGCTAAATCAAACACTGATCTGCCCAGTGCTGACGTTAATCCATGAGGTGTGGAACTCACACTGCAGCCCTGAAAGGGTCCTTTGATGAATACGTTCCTCGTCACTCAGGAAGAGCGAGACAATAAACAAATGACAGAACCCTCCTCGCTCCCGACTGCAGACCTACCATCTCCTCATCTTTTGTCTCCCACTGTAAGCCATGATTTATGGAGAAAAATTCCAGAAGAGTGAGGAAACAGAAGTGCCGCCTTTTGCTCCAGAGAAGATAGAGATCTGTCCTTGAGATCAGAAATCCTCCAGCTTCTAGTGCCTTGGGCCGTGAGCTTGTGTGGGAGGGCCCTGCTCTAACTGAGGCAGTCGCTTGCTGCTACAATACAGCAGTAACTTGGGAATACAGAAACAAAAGCATTGAAAAAGTGGATTTGGATTTAAAGAAAACCCTGCGCTGAGGCAGCCATCTCTGTTGGGATCTCCGCACAGGAGAACTGCTTCTCGCTTTTGACACCTGCATGGTGACATGCATGGCAGGAATCACCAAGTTTGTTCCCTGCTGGGACACTGCCCTCATCATTAGAGACCGTTCCTGCAACTAACACCTTTGTTTGCAGTTTCAGGTGAGAAGCTGGGAACAGCTGGACTGTGGGGATAAAGTAACTGGCTTGTTTTTGCAGGAGGTTTTTGCAGGTTATGCAGGAGAGGCAAGAGACAGTAAACTTTTCCTGCAGCTGCACCTGTTCTGCGGGTAGAGAGAAGGCCCTTCCTTCAGAAGTGACGGTGTCTCCAAGCTCATCAGTATAATAAAAAGGAATGCCAGCTCCCTTGTGCTCCTCTTTCTGCCTTTCATGAGTATGGTGGTTACAGAGGATTCCGACATGCTCTAAAACCAGTGGCACATCCTGAGGACCGGCAGGCCTCCTGGGCCTCAGAAGGCTGTTGAGAGGCAGAGAGGTGAGGAGAGAAACATCTGTTTGCACAGCCTGCCAAAAAGGTCTTGTGCTTCAGCCCAGTCACCTCCCATCCCAAGAGAGACTGGATTCAGCTCCCCTGTTCCTCCATGGATGATCATCCTTGGAGAAGCCAGGCCAACCCGTGAGAGATGAGGGATGCAGTGGCTTCCACCATGCCGCTTCCCAGTCACCATCAATGGCAAAAATGGAAAATAGGAAAATGAAATTATGGACTGCGCCAGGAGGGCTGAAAAACAACAAGGTACTCCCGTATCCCCACCATGCAGAGCAAACCCCAGCATGGGGATGGGATCGTGAGCAAGAGACTTGCCAGTCTGCCAGGTTTTCTGCCTGCTAAATATTAGGGAGTTATTTGGACATCCACAAATACATCAAGCAACTGCAGTGGCCTGTACTTGGATGCAAACCCTCTCTCATGGAAAGAAACACTTCCTGTACTACGCAGCACATAGGAGGGGGCACTATGAGTAGCTGATAGTACAGTGAGGGGTAGGGATGTGGAAGGGCTGTCCCACCCTTGAAGATAGGCAGGACATTAAGGCTACAGTGAAAGAAAGCAGTGAGATCTCTGACATCCACCCCAACCTCAGGCTCTCATTTCACTGACAGGAAGGCTTGCCCTGTAGGTGCTCGTGCGTCTGTGTAGGGGCCAGATGTTACTGCTTTGCTGTGTCTGCCCCTTCTTCCTCAAGCTCACCTCCCAGGCCTCCACAGAGATACTGTCTTGTTCAAGTTCTGCTGATAGAAACGTCAAACCTTGGTTACAGCCATGAATGTACAGCTCATGAACTGCTGGCCACAGTGCCACAGAGCTGCCTTAAAGCTCTCTTAAAAATGTGAGGCATTCCAGTCATTTTAATTACTGTGCATTGCATAAGCCAGAAAACAGTTCATACAAAGGAACAACAGAAAAGTGATTTTCAGTCACTTTGGCTCTCCTCTCTACTTAGTGCCAGCCTCCCAAGCTCTGGGAACACCAGCTCTTATTACCATTTGAAGCACTCCATCTATTTGCAATCTCTTTGTTCAGTCACTTAAAGCTATTGATGCAGTTTAGAAGGGTTTAAAAAGAAAAACAAAACTTCAATTTGGAATTGGCTACAGCAGCATGAAAACAAAGCAAGAGAAATGGAAAGAAAAAAAAAAACTTATTATAAACAAAAACGAGAGAAAATTAATTGCTTGGAATGAGGCACAGGCAGGTAAAGCCAAGCAAATCACGTCCCGTCCCCTGACTCTGTCAGACCATCTGATCACAGCCTCCTGGCTTGAACCCTGAGTGGTACTGAGCCCTTTGGCCCTGCTCCAGAAATGCACTTAAGCATATATTTAACTCTGCGCATGTAAATGGTCCTGCTGACTTCAGTGGTGCATCTTAAAGTTGAACATGTGCCTTAGTGTTTTGCTGGCTCGGGGCCAAAACTGTGGAGTCATGTGCAGGAAACATTTTCAGCTCGATAAGGCTGTTAAAAGATATTTCCTGGTCGCCCTTCTGTGCAGCTGATGCCGTATCGCAGCCTGAGTGGAGGATCCCCACACTACTGGGAGGGTGATTTCATATTCTACAGTCCTTTATAATGTAATGCTCATGGTGCCTCCAGGCTGCTCCTGGACTGGGTGCTCTCCTGAGCACGATCTGTGAAGGATCCTTGAAGATTGGACTCGGTATAGAACTGTTGGAGCTGGGGAAGGTTAATGCTATATCTCTAACTGAAAGCTTGGGAGGGGGATAGAGTGCTACCTGTGTCTGGCTTGCAGACAGGAAGGTAACATAATTCTTTGCAACCACAGAGAAAGAGATCAAATAAAATTTTTTCGTATGTATATATAGAATCAAAGACATTTTTGAAGAAAAAGCCTTCTTGTTTTAAGTAGCAGATGAAGTCCATTGATACAATAGAGGAGTTAATAGAGGAGGGTTTTTTTTTCCCAACCTTTTTTTTACACACATAAATCATAGCAAATATGAAAATTTAACAAAAGAGCCTTCTCAAAGAAAAGTGTCAGAAAAAAAAACAAGCTTTCTGAGAAAGAAACAGATAACCAGGAAACAAGAGAACATTTTGTTAATGCAATGCACAACTGCCTCAGCAGAGTTGCCTGTGACATGGTGTGGGTGTGCTGTCAAAGAGGACATCAGGTGGCTCCGAAAAGCACCAGTCCTTTCCAACCCACTAGACAAAAGCAGAAAAACAACGACATCCCCTAGAGGGTATGATGCTGAACTGATGGAAAAGATATGAGGATCGTCAGCTTCAAGAAAAGTTTTTAGGATAAGACAAGACTTTGGAGTAAGTTGGCAGCTGGACAATTTGAAATGCTGGTGGCAGGGCTCCATGCTCATGAATCAAGTCAAGTTGCTGCGGAAAAGTTAAAATGGAAAAATGCCCATACTTCAGAAGCATTTAAAATTAATGTATTTGTTCATCGAGGTGGCAGGACTGTTTGGGCTATGGGCCGAAGCCTCCTGACTTCATTCATGCCTTGCTCGGTTTAGGCCAGCTGAGGTCTGTGATGAGCTGGGGTGTTTTCAGCCGCTACATGTAGTGTGTGTGTGTGTGTGGGGGGGTCCTTTTGTTCATTCGTTCATTCATTTTTTTTTTTTTTTTTTTTTTTTTTTTTTTTTTTTTTGGCCAGCAGTTCCTGCAGTTTGATTAAGCCCTTCTGTACAAATTAGATTCAGATGCTTTTGTCAGTTCAGAAGCAGCTTTCTGCCAGTGTCTGGTATCCCTCACGTTTCGTTGTGAAAAGTGATCAGAAGGGAAGAGAATATGTCCCTAGTTCATTTACAGCAGCACCTCACGCCTCTTGAAGGACTCAGTCACTATACCTAGCTCTGGGATGGTCCTTTCCAGCCACAGTCAGGACTTGCGGAAGGGAAATGGCATTGATAGTTACGCTCCTGGTGTAAACTGCAGTATCGGTGGAAGCAGAGGTAGCTCTCTCTCCTGAAACGTATCCAAGGCACCCAGCTTAACATCGCTCCTTCTGCGAAGGCAGGGTTCTCTAGATACTGCAAGGAACCTCGCTTCATCGGGACGAAATGCGAACATCCCTTGCAGCGCAGTGCCCCCTAGCACTGCCTCTACACATTCGTGCAGGATCGAGGGAAGAAGGCCACTTTGCTCAGCCAACAACACCTGCAGGACAAGGCTTTCCCTGGGAATTTTCACACCAACTATTGACCCAGCCCAGTCATGCTTAGCTTGTGGGATCCGACAAGATCACAGCGTGACGTGGTGTGGCTGCCCAGTAAAGCAGAGAGATCCTTAATTGTGCTCAACAGTGTGCTCTTGGGGGTGGACTGAAATAACGTAGATTTCTTTATTTGGTGACATAAATCAAATGTGAACTCTAATTTTCTCGTATGAAGATCAAGGTCTTTATTTTCTCTTTCTTTCTCTGCTACGTTTTTTATGGCCATATAAGGCTTAAAGTTTCATCTAGCCAAAGGAGCTGAATGCTAGTTTATTTTATTTTTTTTCCCTTTGCAGTTTCTCCCACGCAGAGAGCAGGGATTCAGATGGAGTTCTCCTTTTAGTTCCTTCATGACTTTCTATGTTACTTTGACCTTATATCAATTTTAAAAAATATAAATAAACAATCAGAACTCCTTCCTGGCTCTTCCAGAGTGCATTTTAGTGGTGGGTCTCAAAGTGGAGAGGCTAATATTGAACATCAAATAGATAGTGCCAGAGGATGATATATAATACCTCTATTTACAGATGATAAAATGAATGTGCAGGCAGGTAAAATGATTTAACGGGCCTCACAGCAGGCCACAGGCCAGACTCAGCTTTCCTGAGTACTATTTGTGATTTACAAAAACAAAGTGGATTCTGTGTATGAAATGTACCCTCTAAGCGGCAAATAACTGCTGTTATTATTGCATGGTATGCAGTGCTACTGAACTGTTATTATCGCACAGTATCCTGCATCCCAGCTACTCCAGAGAAGTTAATCTCTTTGAAATAGAACATTTAGGTGTCAAAAAAAGCAGCCAAATCAGCCAAATCCTTACTGACAGAACACAGGTACTGCTACTCCTGCTATGCAGGTACTGCTACCACAATGCCAATACACGCATTTCGAATTTTCTGGGTCACATCTCAAACTGTGGCAGAGAAGACACGCAGCCAGCCTGCACATCATCCCGTCCAAACAGATGTGCCCTGCTGCTGGGTCAAACTGCGGCACTCCTTTTCAGCCCGGCAAGTAATTGCAGATTACTTCTCTGGGTTATATTTGAAAAGCGAACTAGTTCCTGCTGTCAGCACAAACTCGGTGTTACCTGAACAAGCTCGGTCGGTCTCTGTAAACAAGCTACATCCATGCCTGAAGAGCCCTGTGTAACTTCAGTAATTTCCAGCCCCCTTCCTCTTCCCTTCTCAGAAATGAAGGCGACTGAAGGGTTTGTTTTTCACTCTCCTCTGAACGTGTCCTGCGTCTTGTATTATAGTCACTCTTGGCATTTACACAACACCCATCATCTTCAAAGCTTGGTACAAAGTATGCAGCTCGTTAGTCCTCAGAGCACACAGGAAAGGTGTTATTATAGAAATGAAGAAACTTTCTCAGAGAAGCAACTGGGCCAGGTGCTGCTGGAGTTGTGATTATAATCTAGTTGTGTGAGGGCCAAAGTCTCCCTTATTTACACAATGTCAGGTTATGGAATAACTGAGCTTCTCTCAGATACTGATCTGAGATGTTGATAGATCAGGTGTATCATGATGTTGGTGATATCAAACCTTTTTGGAACAACAAAGAAAAAATGAAAGTACCAGACACACCTCATTTTTCTCCCGTGTTACTCCACTGAGGTCAGTGGGGTTGTTCCTTGTTTACACCCAGTAAAATGGAAATGACAGTCCAATCGGATGGATTCAGCTTCAGCTGCAGTACCTCCAGCTGACAGCCCAAATACCTAAGGCGTTTTTTGCAGGGGGGTTCTCGTATAGCGATTTGAAGCCAAATGATTCTGACAGTGATGTACCTAAATCTAATGCCTTGTTTAATGTCCTGCCTCATATGTACTTATATGATCCATTATCACCTCCACACCATCTGTTTTTTTTTTTTTTTTCACTGCGCTCACTAAGAGACATTGCTGTGAAGCTCCACCACCATTATCCCCATTACACGGACTGGGATTTGAAGCACAGCGAGACGAAGCTGTCACACAGGTTGGCCGTGTCACAGCGAGGAGAGGAACCTGCATTTTCCTTGGTTTGCTTTGCAACCTTGATCACTGCTAGCAACACCCATCTCGACGCTTTTGTACACCTATGCTCCAAATAAAAACCTGTGTTTCCATAAGACTGGAGGTTTTAATTTTATAGGGATGCTGTGATTCAAGGAAAGGTGTAGGCAGGCTGTGCTTCACCCAGATGGAGAAGAATTGTAAATCTAAAGACTTAGCTGACTATTTAGAAATTTAGGACAGCTGGTCCCTGGCCTTTAATACCAGCATAATTTATAACTAGACATGCTTAAGTCTTGTAAACCCCATGGAAAGTACTGTGACATTATATATACTGGTTTGATACTGTGATTAATCGCCCCTCTGCAGGATAATGAGGATGTCTGTATCCTGCAGCTGGCAATCTCCTTCGTCGCAGCCCCGGCTCTACTATAACATTTACATTTCTACAGCTGATAGAAATTTACTGTTCCAAAAGGGGATAAGGGAAAACAAAACAAGCAGGACTTTTCTATAAATTCTGCTAAAGCTGCTCTGCTACAATACACGTTGAGATTAAATGTTGGGAGCGCCCGGGTAGATGTGACCAGCGACTGAAAAGTCACTGACTGAAAGTCCCGAGGAGGGGAAGAGAAGGGGAGTGGGTGGTGGCAGGAGAAGGAGCATTTGAGAGGGATGAAAATACACAGGATGAAATCCTGGCTAAGGTCTCGTCCTTCTTCATGCGGTGCTTACTGAGAGGGGAAAAGCAGCAACGCGCAGTGCTCCCCTTGCGTTTCCTGCTCGCTCCCCGGGAGCCCTTTACGGTACTATTCCCTTTCATCTCCTCCAGCTTGAAAAATCACTTTACAGCCAGCCGAGACCGCCCGGAGGGGAACAGCCCGAGCCTGGAAAGCGAACCCCGGAGGGCTTCGGGGGCGCCTCTGCCTGTCCTCCGGGCTGCCACCCTGAGGGGGGTCTGCCTCCCCTCATGGCGGCAGCAGGGGACCAGAGCCGGGCAGGGGAGACCAGAGCCGGGCGGGCACTGACAGGGTCTCTCAATAACCCCGGGCAGGGGGCACGACGAAGTTTCCGTGGGACGGGGACGACTTGGCGGGCTTCCCCTCAGGGCGGCCGGCGGCGCAGGTAACCGCCCGCCCCAACGGCCGCACTATTCCCTATAAGGCGCTGAAGCGGCGGCCGCGGCCCCTCCCCGTCCCGCCGGCCGCTCCCGCCGATGAGGTAATGCGGGGCTCCCATTGGCCGGCGGCGGCCGCGGCGCCCCCCGCGGCCCGAGCGGGCGCGATCCAGGCTATAACTCCGCGCCGCGCCGCGCAGCGACGTCGGGCACCGTGCAGCAGCAGCAGCAGCAGCAGCAGCAGCAGCAGCAGCAGCAGCAGCAGCAGCAGCGCGGACCGTGCAGCAGCGTGCAGCATCGCCTTGCAGTGCATCGCCTTGCAGTGCATCGCCTTGCAGTGCATCGCCTTGCAGTGCATCGCCTTGCAGTGCATCGCCTTGCACCGCTCTCTCGGGCTTGCACCGTCCCGTCCAGCGAAGAGGGGCAGCGTGTGCAAAGGGAGGCTGCTAGGAAGGGAGTCTCCTGCCCTCTCGCTCCGCACAAGTGAAGGGGTGAGCCCCGGGGGGCATCATGACGGCGTGGCTCGGCTTCCTCGCCCTGGCTCTCTGCAGCTGGAGCCTGCGGGACGCCGTGGTGGAGGCTTGCACTTGCGTCCCCATCCACCCGCAGGACGCTTTCTGCAACTCCGACATCGGTGAGTGCCGCCGACGGAGCCTCCTCGTTTTTTGGGGGGGAGAGGCGAGACCCCGGGGCTCCGTCCCCGGCCCGAAATGGGGCGGTGGGCGACGGGGGGAGGCGTCGGGGCGAGCCCTGGGGGCTGCCTGCGAGAGCAGTTGGTGGTGTCCGCAGGGCACCTGGCGAGCGGGGTGCATGGGCGAGGGTTCCTGGCACCCCTACAGGTGGTTTGGTGTGAAGGGTGCCGGGGGGCTGCGCGATGCTGGTACCCACGCCTTGCTGATGCCAGAGTCCGCAAAGAAACCCCCCAGTAGGTGCCATGGGAGTCTGACAGGACACCGGTTCTCCCTGCGGCGGGGTACCTGTTACCAGGAGCCCTGCCAGTGGCTTTAAAGTTGGCCGAGCTTGCTGGCAAAATCATTCTCCCGCCTGCCTCTAACTCCTCTGTACCACAACGGCGGCTGTGCACGGTTATCCACGTCTGGGCTCTGTGGAGCGTCTGCTCCCGAGTGCCAGAAAAAGCCGCTGCAGGTTCAGCTTCCCTCTCTGACGAGAGCCTGGAAAATATCTATAAAATAGTTTTAGGCTGGGGAATCCTTCCAGGAAACTGCCCTGCGAAGCTCAGCTTGTTACCGCCTCTTCTTTAGCCTGGATCAACAAGCGTGCCACCGACGCGCCGCTGCCAGGAGCTTGTCCCTGCTGTGGAAGTAAGGCTGGGAAACCACTTCTGCACAGCGAAAGCTGCACGCACAGCGTGTGGCCTTCGTTTGCTGCGTTCTGGGAGCAGGTCTGCTTTCCTGCTCCACGCAGGTCATGTTGGAGCAGATCACGGGCTGTTTTTGGTTCATATGAAAGGTGATGTTAAATAAGTTGTTGTTGTGAACAGGAACTGATGCCAGTGTATTTCTGCCAGGTGGGTAAATGGCTAGGAGTGGGGCGAACTGCGAAGTTTCACATGGCAGCGCTCCTAAACTTCTGGGCATGAAGTTTTCCTGTTTATCGCTCGGGCGTCTGATGGAGTTCAAAGTCATGTTGGTCACCTCCCCGCTCTCTGCCCTGCAGTTGTCCTCGTATCTCATGCCTCTGCTTTGCTCGGGGATGTGGCAGCTCTCAGGTTGATGCCAGGGGGGTCATCATGCCTTCAGGCTTCGCGCTAATGCAGAGAAGCACGCGGGGAAAGAGCAGCTTGAGCTGGAAGGTGACTTAGGTGCACGTTTGGTTAAGACCGTGGTTCTGTATGAAAGACTGAAGCAAAATCCTTTGCTGGAACGTGCTAAATTTGCTAAAACTGTCAGGACAATGTGATGCTCCTGCAGGCTGATTTTTAGCAAATGCTGTCACGTTTGTTTGTTTGTTTGTTTGTTTGTTTTTAATGGCAAAAAGCACGCTAAGGCTTTCTGGCTGTGGCGGAGTTCACCATCTCCATGGGAACTGAGGGCAGGGTGCTGGTGCGGCCGTGGGACAGGCGAAACCGCGCGCTGCGTTATAAAACACGTCGTGGGGAAGAAAGGGACTTGGCAGCGAGTTTTTACCGCTCTTGAAACTCCTGACAAAATACCAGCTCCGAGGGGAGGAGTCAGTGCAGTAAGGGCTGGAGCAGAAGAGCTTTTTAAAATAGCTCCTAAACAATACGAGAAATTAACTAGCTAGGTGGCAGCCTAGGAGAGGCTTTTCATCGTCCAGAAGCACTGAATGCTGAAGGAGAAGGATTTTAATATAGCACTAATGTAAACTCTCGCTGTTGGTCTTTCGTGCCTAGCCAGTGAAGTCCTGCTCTCAAGTTTATTCCCT
Organism: Oxyura jamaicensis; assembly: GCF_011077185.1. Taxonomy (NCBI): domain Eukaryota; kingdom Metazoa; phylum Chordata; class Aves; order Anseriformes; family Anatidae; genus Oxyura; species Oxyura jamaicensis. The sequence continues at coordinate 55,485,415 of NC_048893.1, read as the reverse complement.
TCCCCTTTAATCTCACGTCACCACACATTTAATTTTTGATCATCCTCCAGCTCAGTTCTGATGAAGCCTCCCATGTTGGCAGTCATTAGAAGGTTTTAATCTTTGCAGAAGCAGATGCTCGAATAAACCTATGGGAAAGTGCAAGCGATATATATGTCCTGTGGAAGTGAAGGCTGTGGTTTTCTAAAGAGAGCCTGGAGGACATACACCACAGATTTATTTTCTTCCTTTAAAAAATCAGAAAGGAGAATCTCCTGCTAGACTGGTGTCTGTTCACTCAGCTTGAGTGTTCCGCACGATGAATCGAGCAAAAGTGAAGAGGTGTGCCTCCTCTGGCCCTTTGAGGTCAGTCAATAATAAAATTTGCTTTCTTAACTCTTGGCTTTCTTTCTTTAACTGGATCGATAAGTGCCAGAACAGGCAGTACAATAATTAGACAAACAGCAACTGCTATGACATGCCATCTGAACTTTGCTTCCTCCCCTCCCACCCCCTGCCTACGACCCCTTCCAGATGTGAATATTTTTCTTTTGTTTGAATTAAGAGACCTTTTGAAAGAACAGACACCAGGCATGCTTTGTTCCATTGTGACAAAGCTGTGACATTTCCAGCTGGACATAGCTGACATGAAAAGGGCTTGTTTGTCCCTTTTTTGCAGGAGCAGCAGGAACTTCTAAGCTTGGCTGCTGAGTGTTGCATTCACAGGTCTGGAAAAACACCTCCTGCCTGGATTTCCCCCCTACCTCTCCTTCAAAAAAAGGAAAAGCAAAGTATGTGAAATAACTGGTTGGATTTTGACAAACCAATCTGCAAATGATAAAGAAAGTACTTTGTCCACTCCACACCTATCTCGCTTTCATCTTGTGCATATACTTCAGAAAAGAGCCGTGGCACCATGAGCTGTCTCTTACCTAAGTTCAAAGGAGCCCGAAATAACATTCTTTTCTATAGGTTGTGTTGGGGGAAGAAATGTCTATCTCAGCAAGGGTACCTGTAAGTGGTGCCCCTTTCCTTACTCTTGGTTAAGGTGGAGTTGGCAAGCTTTGGGGAGATGGAGGCAAGCTCTTAGAGTCCCTCGGTATGAGGGGAGCCATCCATTCCTCCATTCTGCCATGCCATGAGCACTGAGTTCAAAACATCTGCAGTGGCTAACGTCCTTTGAACTGGGAATGTGATATGAGAAGAGCACAAGTCAGCAGAGGAGGAAGATCAAAAGTTTTTTTTAGCCCAAAGTCTGAGGTCCCAATTGAAAACCTGCCCTTTTTCTTTCATGGCTTGACTTCATCATTCTACTTTTCACTAGAGAACTGGAATGGAAAAGCAGAACAATTTGATCAGAGAGGAGATCTTAAAGATGCAGTCTTTCCCTTGATGCATGTGCGTATGGTCTCTGTGGTGAGGTCACATGTGCTGCCTTATCCTTTAAGGCAAACAAGTAAGGTTTTGGATTTGCCACTTAGAAGTTAATTTAAATGCTGAAAGAAAGCTATTTCAATTAATTGTAATACCAATCCTTTGAGTTGAGATGAATTTCAAACAAATTTATGGATTACATGCCATGATAATGGTTGCAATATGCTATATCCACTTAAAAATTGGGATTTTGTTGGGGAAGTAATGGTGTGGGTTCATTTTTAGACTGGACTTCCCTTCAAGGCATTTTAGAAAGTTGAGGAGATTGGTTTAACTTTTATGGAATGCCAATGTCCATGGTGAGAGATGGTATTCCTTGTGTCTGGTCATGCCTTCTGACAAAGATCACCATTCTGAACCGAATTGTGCTATGAAGTAGAAATAGAAGTTGCTATTTGTTGTTTTTATTGGTTATTTACAATTAAAGTAGAGCCAAATCCTGCTCTGCTTTCTCAGAGTAAAGAGATCACCTTATGGGATCTGGAGTTTGTCACTTCTCCAAGTGTATTTATTGAAAAAAAAAATGTGGTGGAAATTACTGTTTGAAGATGTAGTGCAGAATGTTATATAAGGCTCCTTTAGTGTCTTGTTACTATTGCATGTGCTTACTCCAGATTTCCTGCAGGAAGTAACTCCACCAAGACCTCTGAGCCCAGCAGAGAGCCAGATGTTCTAACCTTGGGTCTTAGAGCTCCTTGTTTTATGAAGATGCTTTTTATTGCTTATTTTCTCTGGTTTCCCACCTGTTCTGGAGAACTCCCTACCTGGTAATGCTCCTCTAATGTTCCTGGGAAGAAGCAGGCTGGTGGGAATGCAATTACGTACAGCTACACGCAATACTAGCATTTTTTTAGCTTAGCAAAGGTTTTCACCTGGGATGGGGAAAGGTCTGCTTTGGTTATTCAGGATGTTTGGACTTGACCATTGAAGAGGCACAAGGTAGCAAATTCATTCTCAGCTTTGTCTGTGGACTTCACATTTTCCAAGACCTTGCCTTTCAGGGTCTCTTAGATATAACAACTGGACTGGTATCTGATGAAATGGATCTTTGCACTCATGTGTAATCCTGCTAACAGTATGGTGGGACCAAGAATCTTTAGTAGGAGCACTCGGTGAGTCACCTTGGCCTTAACTGGATGTTAAAGCTGAGATGAAAACTTAGGTTTTTCCTGTAGCAGTATTGTTTGAGGTTGTATTTCTTTTTCCTCACAGCTCATGTACCATGTGGTACTCTTATGCAGCCCAACCAAGCATGCAGCACTGAGAAAAGGAGCCCGTTTGGTCTGTGCAGGAGGTCTTCTCATTAAATGAAGCTCCCACTGTATGCACCGGATGGAAGAGCTAGTAAACCTGAGAGGGCAGCTTGGTGTGAGTTAGCAGGCAGGGCCAGGCATGCTGTGCTTCTCAGCTCTGAGCCAACACCAAGCTGAGGGCCTCATTTCAGCCCTAATAATGTCTGGGATGCATGTGCTGGAGTTTCATTTTAGTGATGAGGTTTTTGTTGTTGTTGTTCAAGATGAGGAGGCTTTTGCTTGGATGGGCTGCATATTACTCTAGATTTTCAGGGTATGGCTCTCTTCTTTCATGTACTTGAAAGTACTTCAAGTGTCTGCGTACTTGAATCCCAGAGGAGGGAGACATGCTGCTGGGGCTTTATTAAAACCCAGAAGTCTTCCTGTCAAGTGGTACCAGAAGGAGCATGCTGAAGTTGTCTGTGCTCTGCCCACTAGTGATGGCTAGCAGTGTTATTTTGCCTTAGTGGGATAAGTGCTTCTTTAAATCCCAAGTTAAACAGGACTTGCTTTGGAATATCTTGAGAAATGAGTGTTAACCAATGTCCTGATTCCTGTGCTTGTCTACTGGAGAGTGAACAAACATCAGGCATATGAATTTCAAATTTCTGCTGTTTGAAAGTTTTAGGCTGGTACTGGGTCTGAGGGAGAAGAGACCAAGGTGAGTTAAATAGTTTTACACACTCTTATACTGGATCTAAATCTGACTCAATTATCAATATGGAAAGGGAATACTGGACCAACATAATAATTTAAGTAAAGCAGGTGTAGTGCCACTGGTCTCGGCAGCATTTCACTGGCTTTTATCAGAGTTGGATTTGAGTTGGCGGTTTCAAGTTTCCAAGAGGAATGTTACAAACACCAAAGTGCTTGAAACTGTATTTAAAAAAAAGCAGTTAACCTTCTACTGTAATGTGAAGTAGTTCCCTTGAGTGACCGGAGTGAAGATTTAGTGGATTAACTGACAGTGTCTAATAACATAAAAATGCATGTTGTTTTACACAACCCTGATTATTCTATTTATTCAACATTTCTGCCAGCTAAAAAGATTCTCTGAGTCTTTTGGAAACAAGATAGAAGTCTCTTGAGTTTCGTGCTGGTAAAACAAATGTTGACTATGAATAGTCCAAATTCCTGCTTGTGTTTATACAAGACCTTTCCAAAGGGCAATTTCAGCCCTTAGAAACAGAATACAGACAATAAAACAAGATAAATAGCAGAGAGATGCATAGGCAAAAACCATCATCAGACCTCGTCAAATATCAGCAGTGGTTTGCCTGAGATGTAGAATGTCATTTTTTGCCTTAGAAAGGAAGGAATTGATGTGGGGTATCCTGGGGAGTGAAATCCACTGGGAACCAGCAGAGAGCAGTTCTTGGGGAGGCTGTTGTTAGCTCAGGGGGAAGGTCTTGGGTTGTGCTAGCGGGGAACTGGTGGTCTGTGTCAGGGGCTGCGGTCTGCAGAAGTCCAGGTTTGTTGCTGGTAGGGGAAGAGGGTGATGACAGCAATAGGCTCAGTCAGAAACCTGTAATGGGAGAGGTTTTTAGGAGCTAAAGGAGTGGCAAAGGCCCTTCAAAGAGTAGTCCTGGAGTATGAGAGAAGGGTTACTGGAGAAGGGAGGGATGCTGTATGAAAGCATTGCTGAAGAACTAAATACGGGCTGGTCAAGTGAAGAAGAATCATTAGTTGGGACATGTGATAGGCCACCCTACCTGAAACTGGGGCAAGTCCAAGATGGATCTGTGCCATCCAGGGAAGTGAAATGGGTACTATGGCTTCAGTGAAAAGATGGGTAGAAAAAAAGTGAAATGGGTACTATGGCTTCAGTGAAAAGATGGGTAGAAAAACCACCATAAAACAACCCAATGCTCTACTGATTGTTCTCTAACAGCCTGTAGCACGTTTGTTTCTGACTGGCGATCAAGGCTTAGGCTTTTGAAAAGCCTCCAGTTAGAGGAATGCAAAGTTCCTTCAAATAGCCCTTCAAGAAGTGCATGTTGCAGGGCTGCGTGTGCAAGATGTAGGTTTTTTAATTATTAATTCCTTGACTTTGACATGTAAAGGCCAGGGTTCTCCTGGCCTGCATGGTCACTGGTACTTCAGGATATAAATTGCACTGCATTTGGACAACACTTGCACAGATAGCAACAGCTGCACCAGGTGCAACAGTGTGAAGGTAACACATTATTATTTCTTGCTCCCTGGTGATTCATTTAAAAAAAAAATAAAATAAAAATAATCCTACAAAAGCGCATTGGAAACAGGAGTACTTCTATTCCGCAGGGCCATGTTCAAACTGACCCAAGCTCCTGCTGGCCTGGGCTGAAAGGCATGAATTTTAATTCCCTTGTGCTATATTGTAATTATGGCATGGGACTTCAACATCTGTTTCCCTTTCTCAGTGTTTCCCTCCATATCGGGTGTTGCTGCAGTGCAGCCCCCAGGGAGGCCTGCTGGCATTATGTTAGTCTCTTAATTTTCTAAAGAAGAGCACTGGAGCATTTGCTCAGACAACAAGTTCAATCCCTCATGCTCAGTGAATACATGAACAAGCAAAAAATCTTGCTCCTCTGGGGTTTAATCAGCCCTCTCAAATTTCTTGGGTCAGCTGTAAATAGGAAGCTCTTCCCCTGGTGAGCAGGTTTTTGGTCTCCAAACGGTTAAAATATTTAAAGGGGGGAAAAAAGTGCTTACTTGTACCAAGACAGGAAAACCTCAGAATGGAAAACTTCCACTTGACTTCGAAAGACAGGAAATAGCTGGTGCTGGAGAGGCAACAGGTAGAGGAGGAGAGAGCTAGAGGATGTCTGTAGAAGACCAGCTATTCCCCTGACGCTTCTCCTTCAGCCCCGCGTCCTCTTGGGGAAGGTGTTCCAGGCTGGCCGTGCTCTTCTGAGCCCTTTATACGCTTTCCAAACACCCTCCCTGGTTTCCTACTTCCTGCCTCGTCTGACACCGCTATAAATATCCTCCCTGCCTTTCATCGGGCTGGAGGCACACACACGCTGCAGATGGAAGGCGTTTGAGGTGGCAGCGCCCAGCGGCCTGTAGGCTGGCCCTTGTTGAATGTGGGGCTGCCGGGTCCCCCACTTTCAAATCCTGTTGGAAAATGGGGGGAGTCCTTCAGGACTGAAACGGCCTCCCTGTTCATCGTGCTCACCTCTGGACTGGGATACAAAGCCCTGCTTCTAAGTGAACAGTTTCCTCCAGTAAATAATAAACTGCATGTGGCACAGAGCTAAAAGCTAAGCAATTTCTGGTATTTGGGAGAAGGGGGGGGGGGTGGAAGAGAGATTGGAAAAGAAACAGGAGACACTAGTTGATGGACCACACTGCATGGAAAAGTACAGCAGTTGCAGTAACGTGTACCTAAAATGCCCTGGTGAAGAGGATCAGTCCAACAGGAAATAAAACAATGAGGTGTCCTCTGCGACACATAAATAGCCCTCATGTGCAAGTGCTTCGATAGCCAGAAAATACAGGGCCCTCACTTAGTGTCCTACAGGACAAAAATCCCAACCTCAGAGAGGTGTAGGAAGCCAGGGGCTGCAGCTCACGTGCAGGTGACTCAGTGTAGCAAAGATTGTGCTGGGATTAGAGCAGGATGAGTTCGTAAACCCTTCGTTTTACTTCTCTAAATTTGAAGAGCAGCCCCTGTCCCTTTTTTCTTATTTTTTTTTTTTCCCCAAGGGGTCAGGGGATTAAGGATTTAGTTGGTTATTTCCTTAGAGGATCAAGATAAAAAGGAGACTTCAATAAGTCTGTTTCCATCTTCTCTACAGACTATATTTGCAACAGAATTAAGCATCTGTCCTGCTTTCCCCCCACTGTGTAACAGCCTACAGATAGCGGATTCCACAGTATCAGAGAGAATTCCTAGGTGGCGCGAGACAGGACGGTTTTAATGGAACGTTATCCATTCAAAGAGAAGTTTGGCTAGACCTGGTGGCAAACTGCCAGTGACCCTTATCAGTAGGTTGCCTCTAGCACCTTCACTTTTGAACAAGCATGCTGCAACAGCACCTATGATCGTGGGTCATATGCACCATCCATCTAGTCTGGACTTCTGATGCTAATACCAATATCTCTCCCAGAAGCTGATGTGGGATAGTCCAACTTTCTCACAGTCTCTTCTGTGGCTGTCATCCTACCTAGTTCCTTGTAGTTAGAGATCGATTCACACGCTGCATTTTTAAGTTCCTTCTAAAACTCTTCAAACACACTTGATAGTTTAACTCTGGAGAAGGTATTTCGTTATCAGTATGAGTGTCAAATCTACCTTCCATGTGAGTTTCCCAGCATATTCTGGTTTGTTCTTTTTCTTTTTGGCCTGCAGGATGGGAATCGTGTATTTTTTCATATTTTGTTCTGAGACATTTCCTGATGCTTGCCAACTAATTACGGGGCTGTAAGGCTAGAGCTATAGGTCCTTGTTTTTGCAGAGCCCTGCACCTCTCTGTTGTATGACTTAGCAGGAGTCTGCAGGAGTGGCACTGGCAGCTAAAGCTGCATGATTCAGAACCCTGAAGACATGGGGTTCTGTGCTCCGCGGGGCGCGGTTGCCTGTGCTCTGGCAGATGAATGGCTCATAGGATAATTATGTGGTCTCCGATGGGTTTTTTGTCATTCTCATCTGCTTTCCACATTTACTCCCTAGCTGTGAAATCATGAGGACTGCTCACAGTGTTATGGAGAAACTGCTGAGCGTTTCTTAGACAGGTCATGTGGTCATTTTATCATTTACACTATCTTATCTTGAGGTGTCCAACAGCAGGGAAGGGCTTTATTTGAGCTAAGGCTGTGTTGGACCAGATTGTGTTTGATCCCAAGGACAGTCATCCTCTCCAAAAGATTGACTCTTCCTTTGAAAAACAGCACAGCAAATTGGGAAGCAGGTTCTTACTGGCCTTTCTTCCCATGCTATGTTTAAGTTGGTTGAAGAAACAGTGTAGGTTGAAAAAAGCAGGCAGCACCTGTGTGTTTGGCTGGATGGGAAACAAAGCTTTCACTAGGACCGGAAAGTTTTCAAGCCAATAGGTTCCTTCCTGTCCGTGCTAGATCTCATGTTTGTTTCTGAATGCCCTCCTCTCATAGCGATTTCCTCCAGAACTAATAGCTGTTGGAAGAGGTAGGATAAAGGAAAGCACTGAGTCTTTCTTTTCCTCCTGTCTCAGAAATTGTACAGAGACCTTTTCCTGTTTGTCTTTTATGCAGTATGGCAGCTTGGACCATTGACGTAAACTTTGTCCTTTGTGCTGTTCAAAGCTCCCCTCTTCTGAATTTGACAACATTGCCTGCACGCATTCTGACTAGGCTGCCTCCTTGATGGAAGGACAGGACCTTGATGGAAGGACAGAAGAGGGGACAGAACAGGATCCTAGGGTGGTAGCTGTCTTGGCACACCTGATGGGGCTCATGTTTCTCTGCAGGCTCTGTATTTGCTCATCAAGCCCTCATAAAGTCCTTACACGGCAGGGTTCCTTCCAGCATATATTCCCCAACATACATGTGAACCAACAAAGAAAGATTGACCACAATGGTTATTGAAACACTACTGCAATGGTGTGTTGAGGCAGCCCCACCAGGTTAACAGCATAGTAAAATAGAGAAAAGGCAGCTTTTGTTCCAAAAAAAATTCAGCGTCCTGGATGGGAGGGGAAGAGCTCCAAGAAGTTTCCAAAGGAGAGCTATGTAGCCCAGTTGGGTTTGCTTTATTGATGAAATCCATCAGAGCTTCCAACAGCCATCTGAATTTGGGAAATTAGAACTGAAATGCTGATTAATGTGGTTTCTCCTCTGAAGTGTGATTTTTGGACTATATCTTTTCATTATATATATATATGTATTTCCCCTTCTGAGAAAATCTCTACCTGAGTTACTGCAATGGCTGTATGTTCCTGAACGTACTGAAATTTGGGAATGTGAACAACCAGCATATACTGGAATCAACAGAGCTATCATGGTTAAAAAAAATAAGAAATAAATCCAATCTGGTTTCTATATTCCCGGAGTAATTTCCCCTGGCAAAGAACAAGCACTGAATGGAACTGTACATTCATGAGCTACATATATCAGACTTGACTACCAATATAATAGCAAGAGCAAGCAGGATCTGTGTTCGTTTCACCCAGAAAAGGAAAACCACATTTTTTGTGAGGTTTCACTGTAGTGATACTAGTCTCAGCCCGTTTGGTTTTAGAATGTATTGGCAGCAAAGTGACAGCTGACAGGATCAGGCAATGTCAGTCTGCTTTCTATAGAAGCAGTAATGTTTTTACTACTCAAGGTCTGAAGTATTACTTCCTAACCCCTTTTGGAAGGTGGGAGGGGAATCCTTTTTTTTTTTCTTCGTGAATTTTCACTAACATCCCTTACCAGAAAACATTCCTGTGAACTGCAGTGAGAAAGTAATCCGTGGCTGTTTTGCATAGTTAGATAATTTGTTGTTTTTGTTTTTAAGCCAAATTGTGACTCTCTGAGGCCAGCACTGCTCCAAACCTTATTAATAGTAGCCCTTGTCATTTTGGAGGTTTTGTCTTTTCATTATTATTTATACATGCTCATTTCTGGTTTTGCTAATATGCACTTGCACTTCCTCTGTTTCCTTGCTTGTGGAAGGAAGCAGTGGAAGGAAATTGTGTGCATTGGTACCCTGGTTGTGTCTGCTTTTCCCGCAGAATATTGGAAGCAGAGTTGAAACTACGCTTTGGTAAGCTAGACCTCTGATTTTTCTCAGGGGAAAAAAGCCATGTAAGTATTCTTAGTTGGTATATTAAGTGTGGAATTAAGCAGCTCCGAAGGGGATGAACAGCTACCATTCAGAGGGGGAGTGCCTTTGTGCTTCTGGCTTCTCCTCAGAGCCACAACAGTTCAGTGTTCTTAACTCAAAGAGTTTCCCTTGGAGTAGTGGAAAATCAGAGCCAAGCAAGGCTTCTAAAGCTCCAGGCTTAGACGTGTGCCTCGTGTGCGTGTGTGTACATCTTGCGGTTCAGTGATGACCCTGATGACTTCTTGAACTTCTAATGACAATGCAGCTGTCTGTTCATGGTGCTAATTAACCCCAAAGCTGATTCCTCCCTCCCCCTCGTTACCCGTTCAATGAATGAGATGTGAAAACAAGAAGACGACTTTTCCCGTGCCCTTAGGGCTGTCTGAGCCTGGCAGCAGTGACCCTGCTTGAGTCGAACTGAAAGGGCTGCTGCGCAATGGCCCGTACTTCTTTTTAATAGGTTATTAAAATTCCACCTTCTCCCCCTCCCTCCAGTCCTGTTACAGTTTGGAGTGAAGGCACTTAGGGGAAAACAGCTGCAGGAATAACTTTTCCTCTTTTCTTTCAGAAGGGCAGAGGCAGCTGTTCAGCTCCTAAGTCTGGGGATTCCGCCGCTACTTATGTAGGGCCTGATCCTACTCCGGCTGAAATTGGAGGCAGGATTCCCACTGGGTTCGGCAGGCAGTGGAAGGAAGCAGCTTCAGGAAGCAGCCTGCAGTCAAACAATACTGCTTCAAAATGTTGGAAATGGCTAGAAAGCATAGAGAGAAGAGGAAGGCATTTGTCAGAGCTGACTTGCTGACTTGCCTGCAGTCTCAAAGAACAAGCACTCAGCAGCACCGTGCTTTTACTGGAGGAGCAGGTTAAATTACCGTGTTTGTGGTGTCCTAAGTCGTTTGTAAAGACAGCTCTAGTATGTCTGCATTCATTTACAGTCCACGGTGTTGACAGGCTTTTATTGTTGCACTGAATTAAAGGACTTTCATGTTGGGTGCTCATTTTAGTTTAGATCCCCTTCGAGATAAAGGAGAGCAGGTTTACTTTCTGAAACGATGCCAGTTCCTGGCACCTGCAGCTCCCATTGGCAGGAACTTGTTGCTTGCTGCTTTTGAGAAACGAGGGTGGAAAATGGAAGTTACTCTTGCTTCTGTCATTAGATCTTGTTGTCACCTTGATTTATAGAGCGAAAGAGGAATCTGGACACGTGTTGGAGAAGGTTGGGATTTCTGTTCTGTGGAGAGTTTTGAAATGGTGGAAATTCATTCAAAATTATATGGGAGGGAAAATGAAAATATTGAAGTCCTCTGAATGGAATTTTCAGGAAAAAAAGATTATTCTGATGCATCTGAAACTAATGTTTTGAAGGGTTAAGAGGTGTCATATTAACATTTAGACTTCAAGAGAAATCAAAGATGAATGCTGATTCAGGATGAAAAAAGGTTTAATTTTTTTGAGGAGAAAATGAAATATTTTTGCTGAAGTTGATGCTTTCCTTAGAAATTAGTGACTTAAGTAAAACCACATTTCCTGACAGGAAAAAGCATTCCTGAAACATTTCTTCTAGTCCTATCCCTGATGATTTAACAGGAATAGCCTCCTCTGCAGGAGATGGTGATTTTGATTAGGTTACATGCTACCCCTCTAGTCGGGAGGGATCCCAGGTCATTAGTCCTCTGGGCTTTATGGTTAGCTTTTTTTGGATGCTGAGGATTCTCTTTAGTACACATCTACCCACCCTTCACTTGTTTTAGCCCTTGGCAATGGGCAGTTCTCTGTGGGTTTGCTGCATTAATGAACAAACAAGCTTGTGGCTGTGCTGCTTGGTGTCAGAGGACTGAGATGAGGCATTTCCCCATATGTTTGTGTTAGCTCCCTCCCTGTCTGGACATTTAAACTTGCTTACACCTGTGCTCTGGGTGTGTGCTTCACCCCAGCTCTGCAAAGCGGGCTCCTGGGAGGTTAGTTCATGTTCGTTACTTTGCTGAAATCTAACGACTAACCATCCATGTCTTGTATAAAGCATTTTGCTTTTCTTAAAAAAAAAAAGTGACAAGAACACCTAAGACCTGATACCAGAATGCAGGCCTAACTTGCCCAAGTTGGAACTTAAATGGAAGATTTTGGTAAGAATGCTTTATGAAGATCTCAAACACCAGTAGTACAGGTGAGCCAGTTGACTGGTAGGTTAACTTTAATTAAACCACCATCAGGTTTGTATGGTCAGACTTGAACATCTCCACCTAAAAAGCACCAATCAGCAATACTTCCCAGGAACAGACCACTATGGGTCAGTCTTGGATTTGTGCAAAAACAAACAAAAAAAACAGTCAACAGTTGGTGGTAGGGCAGGCACTACTAACTATTCAGTGTGTTCTCTGCCTAAGGAAGTCCAGCCAAGAGCCGTATCGCATTAATATTTCAGTGGGAACACCAGGATGTACATAAGTGTCAGGGTAGTAGCACATAACTTTGGGAAATCTATTCTGCATTGAGCCCTTTGGGCTGTCCATGAACATGAACTTTTGAAGAAAATTCCTTTTGATGGAGAAAGTTTTGGTAATAAAAGAACTAAATTACTGTTTCTCTGTGTCGCCGTTTCTAAGGAGCAACTTTAGCCAGTCTGTCAGTAGGACAGTCAGGGAGTTTCTGAGGAAACTACTTGAAGAACAAAGGTAGCTGGCTAGTGTCTGCCTATCCTTTCTGCTGCCAGTGCTCTGTGTCTGTGCACAGGGAAAATGCTGCCCCTTCAAAGCCAGAGGACGTGCAGTGTACAATAATCATTAATCATGTAAATACTTCTTAGACTTTAAGCTCGTCTTAATACCTCTTTTCATGAGCTTTTCATATCAGTCTCCTATTTTTTAAAAATCTTATTCGCAAAACAAATTGTCACTGAGTACCTCTGGCCCTCGATGTCCCTCTGATGGTTGAAACTGAAGGTTGCTGTTTTGGCACACAGTTGCGGAGGGGTACTTGTTGGGATGCTGGCCAGGTGGGTGAGCTGGCCAGTGTGAAGTTTGCCCAGCTGGTGTACTGAGAGCTATGCCCTAGGTCTTCAAATGGTGCTGAGACTTCAGGGCAGAATTCTTCATGTAGCTCCACTCAGAAATTTAATCCATAGTATTAGTGACTGTGGTTAGATAATGGACTTTAATAAAATTGGCAATTAATACATTTCTTAAGCATCATGATAAATCAGAATTGTCATTGACACATCCAGTGGATGGTCTGTAGAGGCTGTCAGCTTCTGAACAATTTACAGCATAATGGTGGGCAAAGGTACTGGCTGCTGACAGGAGAAATCACTTGAATGGAGGTTTAGTTCCAGTGTCAGGCAGGCTTAATACTAAGTCCTGTAAGGTCTAGTGCAAATAGGAACAGCAGAGCAGCACATATAGGTCAGACCTGGTTAAATATGTATACCTCTTTGACATGGACAGCTGCTTACTCTGTCAGTTCGATGCAAGTTTTCTAATGCAGGAAGGAATTGGCAGGTCCACCCAGTACCCTTGAAATCTATATGTGTTCCCAAACAGTTCTTCCTCCCCAGCTCCTACGTGCAAAATGGAGTGATCAGCAGCATGCAGCCTCCTCGTAGGGCCCTGGCACCCGTCCCGGCCGGGCGAGGTGCTGAAGGAAGGACTCCTCTGAAGTAAGTCACTGAGGCTGGGAGTGTCCAGGCCTGTGGTTTTTGATACTCCCCGTTTTGAAAGGTTTACGTGTGCTGTCAGAGCTGCTCCATTTCTCATGCACAGAAGAAAACTGCTTTCAGAAGGCCTTGTTTGCAGGACTCTCCTTCCTCCTCTTCCTCCTGTTGACCCATTTGGATGAGAGCTCCCAGTGCCTTTGGGGATTGCACGGTGGGTTAAGGAAGACTAATAAATAGGCAGATTTAACTCAAGAATTTCCTACTTCCTCCTTGAAAAATACAGCAATTAAGCTTGTTAACTTTATATATCAAAGAAAGGAGACTTAACGCTAAAGGAGCAAAGAGATGCCAGTTCTACGTATCTGCCTTTAGAGAGTTCTCACTGTTAAACAAAAAGCAAGGTAGCATCTACCAGGTGCAAGCCTTGGACATTGACTGTATATACAGTTGGGTGCTGGATGAGAGCATTGTTTTACTCCCTTTGTTGCCTTCTGATGTCTGTTGAGCAGTCTCTTGACTGCTTGGTGTAGATAATGGTTTTGTTCTGAGAATCGGATATCAAACTGCAACACAACATCTTGCAAAAGGAACAACCGTATCCCAATAGAGAAACTTATCTACAGCTTTGCAGACTTTTATTTCCTAGCAGAATTGAAACTTCTTCAAAAAGCTTGCAGTCAAAAAGAAAAAAAAAATAGAAAAAGGGGTGTATCTGCACTGTCTCTTCAGCTTCAAACCTCCTCACTGTCTACCTGTTTGAAGTACATGTGAGAGCAGCATCATTCACCTTCAGAAACAGGCATTGCATTTGAGGACTCTGTGTTGCCCTTGCTTTTACGGTCAGCAGTACTTTATTCTTTAAGCAGTGTCCATGACCCTCAGGGAGTAAGAGTCTGCTCCATGTAACTCAGAATGGGGTTTCTGTGATCCTCGGTTCTTTAAAGTACCACACAATCCATTTTAGTCACTCTAACACTTCTGCTTTTAGTTTATTCTCCTGATCATGATCTGTGGAAATGCCCGATCAGCGTCACTTGCAACCATATCACTAAATCACAGCCAGAGGACACATTTTCTTCTTGCAAAGGCTGTTCCCCTAACAGTACTACTTCAGGCAATTCATCTCTCTTCATATGCTCCAATTTGCTTTCCATGTTACAGCTCACTTGATGGGTTGGGAAACGATCAATGCCAGATGCACATTCCTTTCAGGCAGTAAATGCTCCTGCAGCAGTAAGCCATGCACTTCAGCTTCTTGTTTCATTAAAATCGCATGTGGTTTCCATTTGCCCCTAATTGGTCTCACCTCAGCTCTGCCATATTCTCTGAGTGGAACACTAAGAGCTGTGGCTACTTCGAACGCTTCCAAAGAGCTGTGAGAAACCAGAGCCTTGCTTGTCTCAGCCTGGCTTCCCCTTGTCCTGTATGTACCATGTCTACAAGTACTTGATCCAGAAGTGAGGACTGAGTTAAATCTTCCTCTTGAAGTCTATGTAGACCAAAAGGAAAAGGGAAAATGTGCTTGAGTGAGGCATTACCTGAACAGCTTTGAGTCACATGCATATTATTTCTATCCATTGTTGTAAGCTGGCTCTGGAAGTGCATTTGCATTTTGTTGGTTTCCTTTCAACACTGCCAACCTTTGCCAAAAGCAGTTCTTTGCTAGTTGTCAGTGACACAGAACAAGGCAAAGTGCGCTCTTCTGAGAACGTCCCTTAGAAGTGAAGGTGCTGCTCTGCTGCGCTCTGTTTGTGGGGCACTTCTGCTTCTTCCACTTGCATTGCCCATCCTTCCTTTGCTCTGATACTCGACTACTGCCTTTTGCCTCTAGACTGAATTCATCTGTCAGTAACTAGTTAAACTTAGCTTCTCTGTGTTTTAGCAAGAGGTATTTCCTGAAGCTGGTTTTGCTTGGCACAAAATGTACCATCTACACATAGATTTTAAGGATTGTTCTTCTAAATGGGTGGAAACACATTTTAGATCCCTCTTCTCTTCCTCTTCCTGTCAGTCTTTTCTCTGTCTTGAAAACAGTCTACCTGCGTATGATGGGAAAGCAAGGGAGCTGACAGGAGGAGTTGGGTGGAGGGGCAGTGCTGGGCAGCTGAGGATTCATCAACCAAATTGCGTGTAGGAACCAGAATGAAATATCTAGAAGAGAATTTGCAGTTACTTAATACTCTTCTTTCTTTCTGTTCATGATGTATTTCCAAGGCAGTACTGCTTGGGCTTCCATAGGGTGAGATGCACAATACAGAGAGGGAGTGAAATGCTTGCTACCTCAGAAACGATGCCACCTCAAAATCTGTATTCAGTTAATAAGGAGAAATACCAAGCACAACCCAAATTCTGCTTGTTTCATGCAACCTTGCATCTTTAATTTGTGGTCTTGTTGGGAGGATTAGCCTTCTCCCACATAGGGAAAACCCTTCTAGAGCAGTTTATGACTTTTTTTTTTTTGAAGTGATGGGAGGTCTGATGCAATCAATCTTGTGTGAAAGAGTGTATCACGCCTGTTTTATGGTGTTGGAAGTAAGGCGATTTCAGTGTGTCCTGCAAACAGGCTCTCAGTGCCTAGGAAAAGCTGTAGAATAGAAAGGAATACAAAATCTGCTTACTATTTAGCAACTGCATTTGTGATCAGTTGGTTCAGGTAGAACTTGGGCCTGGATGATCCCATTTAATTGCCTTCTGCTTTCTGGGGTGGGCTTCAAATAGCCTTGCAGTGCCACAGTTAGGGACAGTTTTCTGATCTGTAGGACAAAGGCCAAAAGTAGTTTGAAGGCCAATAGTTCTGGTCAGAAATTGGAGGGAAAGATATCTGGGTGTCTTCCCTTCCTGTTTTTATTTAGACTTATGTCAGTCAAAATGTTCCAGCAAGCTTAGTAGTTACTGAAGGAAGTACAGGTTCTTTCCACTGTGGTATTTTTTGTTGTTACTGACTGGTAGAAGCGGTTGGTGTTAAAAGGGTGCTCTTTCTCGGTTGGTGTTCCTCAGCGTGTGATGGAAAGCCTAAAGTTCAAGATTTGGGCTGTCAGTTGAGTAAGCTAATTGGGAACTAGTTGTTGAGGGGTATGAGAGGAAGGCAGCCAGCAGCAAACTGCTTACTTCACTACCTCTTTTTTGGTTTTGTGATGAGCTGCTCCAGTGATGCTTTCCAGCAGCACTGCTGCCCTTGGCGTGTTCCAAGACAAAGCGAAAGAGGCTTTCATTGCTCCTGTGGCTTTGGCTGGAGGTCATGGTGGAACAAGGCAAGAGAAACCTCCTCTGTTGTATCTTTTCAGCATTCTTGGTCTTTGCAAGAAGTGTTCAAATTCAATACTCCGATTTGTAAAATAATTCTTTTTTGGTTACGTGGGAGGATGCGACTTTCAGTACAGACAGATGATCAGACAGACTGGGGACTTGTATCTGTTTTTTGCCCTTTTGTGACCCCCTGCTGGCATCAGCATTTCCCCCTCCGTTCTGCTTTGCCGTAAAAGTGGAGGAATGGGTGAGCGGGTGTTTTCCTGTCCCTCTTCCAGAGACAGCCCCACCCGCTGGCTTCTCATGCAAGCCTGCAGCCACCAGGCAATTTAACAGGTCCCCAAGAGGCTGCATACAGCTGGGCCAGACTTCCAGTCCAAAGGACACAATCCACTTGTAGTTATGGCCCTCTGTTATTAGGGAGGCCAAGAGTGTTGGTAATGATTGCTAACAGATCAGCCGGGGTGTGGGAAAAGGAGCAGAGCTTGTGTGAGAGAGGGAGAGCATGAGACAAACAGAGCAATTCTATCCTTTAAGCAGCACCAGAAATATTTCCAGTGCTGGCAAATCTGTGTGTGAGAGCATCCCACCTTGCCCAGCTGACTGATACCTCAGTAGGGTGCTAGGTGTGCTTGGAAGTCTTAAACACACCCCCTGCCCTAGGCCTGCATGATGAAACCCCTGCAGCTTGTACAGCGCCGTAAGGAGCTCTTGTGAGACAGGCCGAGTGGGAGAGCTGCTAGGAAGCTTGGGGAAAAGTTCTTAGTAACTTGCTCTTGGGAGTGGTCACGGGTCCTTGGATGGGTAAAATGCGGCCTTCCTTGTTGGCATGTCCCACACTGAGTGTTGAGGTGGCATTTCCAAGTGCCCCATTCTGTGGGGGTTGGTTTGGCAGTCCAGTGCCCACCACAGCCAGTGGCCTCAGGCCGTAGTCGATGTTGAAGAACGGGCGGGGAGAATAACTTCTCCCCTATGTCTTCATTAGTAAACAGCAAGAACTCTCCACATCCTTAATTTACTTAAGTGCAATGAACGTATGTGTCAGCCAAACTTCTCACTTCAAAATACTCATATTGCACACCAGTAAAAGAAATCCATGAAACAATAACGAGATTGTAGCAGATGTTTCTCTCCTGAGTTTTTCATGATAATTGGTCACAAGGGAGATGGGTTTGGAGCAAATCCTGGTCTCTAAAGGCTGTATGCCTGCACTTAAAGCTGCTGTTCACGGATGACAACCAGCCAGCTTGAGAGAAAGCATCTGGTTCTCTTGGTGTGGTTGGACGTACAACTGGGATTCGTGGTGTGAGCTTCCACACATACCACTGCCCTCTTGCTAACGGAAGGTGAGATTTGTGGTAGTGTCACCATCTAGTGGCTGACCCCGATAAAGGACACAGGCTTGGATGGAAAGAGAATTAGTGCCTTTGCTTCTCACTTGGGGGAAAAAGAGCTGCTAAGTTGATGCTACTACATTTGTGGTAGCTGGTGGGTGCCTGGATGAAATGATTTTGTAAATACAAGTCTTTTCACCATATTGTTTCCTCAGCCTGGCAAATGGTTGTCTTAATTTTGCACGGGTCCACTCCCCTCGCATCATTGTCCAATTCTTCACAAAAAAAACAAAACACCCTCCGCTATCTCAGCTGTGAAGCTGGTGTCCTTACCTTTAGACCTATTCTTCCTATGAATCCTTTAGAAAATGGCCAAAGTAAGGGATAAAGTTAAGCAACCTTTGAGTGGATTTGGATGGGTGTGCATTTGGACAAGTAGAAGTGCACATAGGGCCTTTTCATCCTGTACCCATTCTCATTGTTTGCCTTATCCAGTGTCATTTGGATAAGTACTTAGGTGATTTTTGGGTGTGTTTTGTGTATACATGCACACATAGAGAACTTCAACCATGATATAGATGCCAGTGAAATACAAACTATGAGCTTTTTGCACTGTACTAGTCCTGTGGCAAATCTGAGCCATCTCCATTTTTCTGAAGCATTAAGTCAGCTCACATTTAAAAGGAGGGAAAAAAAGATAAATACATTGGCTATTTGTGATACATTGTTAGATGTATTTCTTGAATCCTCAACCAGAGCAGGTTGTAACTTTCATGACAGTTTTTTAGAATATCAACTAAATATCCGGTTCTCTTTCTCTCTGTTCATTCTTCCCCTCATTTTTTTAATTGTGTCAGCTTTGGAGAAGCAGCCTGTATGGTTTCTCCTCTTTGAATCACAGTATGGCTGCCACACTTATCTTTATCAAGATTTATATCCCCATCTAATTTAACTTTTCATAAATAATTACAAATCACTCGTGAGACCTTGCCAACTACTCCAGTCCCACAAAGTGACCTGACCTGAAACCCCAAAGTACTGAGAAACATTCATCTTGGAGTATTTTTATAGGCAGTACATCAAAGGAATTGTGGTTTAAAAATATGCAGCTATTTTGGTGACCACTTGTGTGGGATAAAGTTTCCCATCAGTAACAGCAGGACTGTAATAGAGCTTCAGGGAGAAGGAAGGAGTTCAGGGGAGCAGCCATGGCACCTTGTGCCTTATTCTATTGAAACAATAGGAGTCCCCAGAAGTAAAGAGTTGATTTCTTCAGTGTAACAGGGACTGAACTTGCAACAGAAATACTGCAAATTTCTGATACTTTGCAAAGAGTGAAAAGTCCTTTGGCAAGTATGCATGGCCCCTGCTGAGTTAGGAGTAATGTCCTTTGACCAGGTGCGAAGAGTGGCCCAGCAGTGTAACTGGTGAACAGCAATCTGAACGTGCAATGGTGGGAACTGGGAGACACGTGGCTGCAGATCTGCAGCTGAAAGCTCTGGGCAGTCCTGTCTGGCCAGCACTACTATCCATTTACCCAGATGTGTCTGATCTGTAAGGGGCAGGAATTCAGCCTCATGAAATACAGCAAGTAGACTTAAGCTGGAGCATCCTTTGCTCCTTGGCTGACTTTTCCTTTAATATGGGAAAAATGATGCAGGGTGGGTTCCTTGTTGCTTCCAGGCTTTTTGGTAGAGGAAGGAACTTACAAAGTTTATCATTTGGATGATAAAGGCAACAGCTCTGAGATATAGAGGGCTTCACCCATTTACTTAAAAGGTTGAAGCGATAGCCCCCACTAAGGTTCTACTTGCTAACCTTACTGGGGAGTAATAATCTGAAGAGACAGGGATTTCTAAGTCTAGTCACAGATCCTTCCACTTGCCTGCGAGGGGAGCATTAGCTGAAACTGGGATGCTGTTATGTGCAGGTGAAGATGCACATTTTGAATCTTTGGTCCTTTGGTGAAGCTGATGATTAGACAATAAATCGAAGCTGCCTTCTTTCTGAAGTGGCTGCGCTACTTCAACCAGTCAGTTAAAAGGCTGCCAAACTAGCAGCTAAGTACATGAAGAAAATGGATTTTTAGGTGTTCTGTCAGCAACTGGGAATGTGATTGTCATCTTTGATGCTAATCATGTTCTGGTTTGGAAACCCTAGTGTTTTGCAAAATTGCCTTTTAGTATATTTCTTGCCATTGTCAAATAGTTACAAGATTCCGTTGCTGATCTGAGATGTGTCAGGCAAACACCAGTTTTTTCAATTTCAGTATGTCAGATATGCAATAGATGAAGATAAGACCTTTGACACCCTTTGCTACGGACTCCATTACTAGTGAAGTGCCCTGGAATTCACAAAGCTTTAAAGAAATTGTGTTATTTTTCATTGACTTAAGCAATCTGGTTTCTTTAGCTTTGCTAGTGGTGTTAGCTGGGGGAAGCAAATAGAAGAATCTATTTTTTTTTAAACATATTTACTGTCCTGAAGGGCATGCTTCAGTGCAGCTATGAAATGTTGAAGAAGGGAGTAAATTGAAGTCTGAGCAAGTTGTTAAATAGTGGAATCAATAAAATTGTACAAATTCATATGCTTTACTGCCATTGGATAATAAAAGTTTGAAAAAAAATTAAGAAAGAAGTTTGACACTCAATAAACAAAAGTTTTGTTGGACCTTTGAATCAAAGCCATCAGGACTGTCTTACAAAGTTTAAAGTTTATTTGAGAAATCTGGCTGAGGCATAGAATACAAATTGGAGCAGAGTGAGTTTGTCTTCATTTTTCCTGATTAGTGGAATTTTGACTTCCTTTTTTGTTTGTTTAAGTGGCTTTTGGGGTACAGGGTTTTCTAATGGCGATCCTTGTACCTCAGGACTGGTCTTGTCAAATCTCACTTTCTTAAGCCCTTGTAAAAAGCCACTTCTGGTGCTTTTATAAAGTGATATGATTGTTCCAGAGTAGTGGGCTTTAGCTGAATAATTCCTGCGCTGTTACTAATCTTTGCTTTCCTACCGAGAGAAGCAGGTGATTGTAGATATTTTTTAAGAAGAGGTTATATAAAACAGTAATTTTTGTAGAATACATGAAAAATACAAGAGCAGGAAAACTCTTCATGAAGCACTGGCTGTAAACTATCTGCTGGATTCATTTGAGACACCTCAAGATCCTTATCTGTGATGGCTGAGTCTCAACTGGTGTTGCTGTTGTGCATCTGTAGCACAGTGGAGATGCTGGTGTCAGGCTGGATTCAACGTGTACACTGATGGATCAGCTCTAGTTTGTCCTCCAGGTGGCTTCTGACTGGCCTGGCTGCTTTCACTGGACTTGCTGGTTGCTGACCAATCTGTTTTTGCATGGTAGTCATTTGTTCAAGGGAGCTGTTTGTTGGGAGCTGTGGTATCTCAAAGCTAGCTGCTGTAGTGAAGCCCCAGATATGGGACATTTCCACTGTGCTCTTGTGGTTATTGGGAAACAGAAGCTACATGGGACACTGATACTGCAGTTGAAAAGTAGTGACTTGTGGAGCATCATTCTGTATGTTGAGACTTAAGGCATTCAATACAAATTTCATACCAATGGCTTGGTGCAAAGATTTTACCTTGCTTTGGTCCCAGCCATAGTCTGTTTTTCAGGTTTCAGTGGGATTTCAACGCAAATAATGCTTGTTCTTAGTAGTCACAAATAACTGGATTTCCTCTAAATAAATACTTTCTTTGGCATCACATTTTACATGCCTCTGTAGTGTGAGATTTTTAGAATAAACTGAGAGGGAGGTTGGCCTGGAGTTTTATTTTCCAGAGTAAGTTACCTAAGTGGCTTTTTTGAAGTGGAGGGTCTAGCCTAAGTCTTGTGAGGGTTTTTGTATCTCACTGTAAAGTGAGATACATACAAATTTATAATTTGTTGTATTTTACTCTCTCATGACAGTGATCCGAGCTAAAGTTGTGGGGAAGAAGCTCATGAAAGACGGACCATTTGGAACAATGCGATACACAGTCAAGCAGATGAAGGTATGTTTGCAGACTTTTCACATGGAGTTTCAGATATGATAATGATTCTAGCTACCATGTAATAACATGCAAAGATTACATATTTAAAATAACAGCACCTCAAGCTTTCTTTTGGTCAGTCAGAATGGAAGTTAACCAGCAATTGATAGAACTTTGCCTGGAAAGTGGGAAGGAGCAGGAGGAGGTCATCCTGTCATAAAATGCTGAACACCTGAATTCCTCCTTTATTTTTAACATTTCTGGTAGTAGAGGATGACAGATGGGCCACTCTAGATACTGGAGTCAAGTTTGTGTTGAACATACACAGTGTTAGGCTATGAAAATGCAAGCTTTTCCATGCAGTGCTTTCATTAAGTTCAAGATGTGATACTGGGGGGAGTCTGCCAGCCTTGGGAAAGTGCTCTTTCATCTCTTCTTGCCTTGCACTCCTTGTGACCACCAGTTAGCATGATGGCGTATTTTCCACATACAGAACAAAGGAAACTCATATAGTAAAGATTTTTATATAAAGCTAAAGCAAACACTGTAGCTTTCAGATATCATCAGGTTGGAAGAGCTATGAACTATTGACTCTTTAGGTGAAGAGAAGTAAGTCTCCTACCTAGTTCCTTGGTTTCTCTAGAGCCCTGATTTCTTTGGTGTACAAACTGCATTCAACCTGCTGCTTTGGATGTTTTATTAAACTGCCCCCTTGTTATGTAATGCTAAAAATCAGCCCTACGTTGTTTTTCTTGGCTATGCGATTCCAGTCATAAGACTGGTTTATGTCTTGGAAAAAAAAAAAAAAAAAAAAAAAGAAAAGGGAATGGAAAAGCTTGGCAGACACTGAAGAAATCTGAAACATATTAGACAAAGTAAAGGTTCAGAAAAAAACAGTTGCTTGCCTCGTAACAGTAACTCTCTTTATAAGGCAGTTTATAGCTAAGCAACAAAGCTGGGAGGAGGAGAGGCAAAGCCTGTTTCATAAACTATCGCAAAACCGCACACGTGGTCAAATCTGGTCCTGGCATGGCTCTCCCACTAGAGTGGAATGCTTCTACTTTGCATAAGAGAGGTGCTGGGCTTATTAATTTCCTTTATCTTCAAATTTTCTTTTTAAGATTAAAAAGGAAATACAGATTTGATCAACTTGTATTTTTTTTTTTAAAAAAAGCAATGGGTTATGTTGTTAGCAGCAAGACAATGCTGCCACTCCATTTTTTGACAGCTCTCCCTGGCTTCACCAGGTTTGCAGCACTCTGTGCTGTTGTTCAGCTTTCTCACTGTACAGCTCAGCTGGTGTACTTCACTTTGCAATACTATGCAGCATCAACAGGCTGCAATGGCTTCATCAATTATTCTTTTCTTGATTTAATCTCCATCTGTCCAGGACCCCTCCTTTCTCTCCTGCTCAGTTTGGTGCTTCCATTTCTAACATAGGGCTAAAGAACAGGGTGCAGTGATGATCTAGAATAACAGTAGTCCTCAGAGTCAACTATTGCCCTTTGTTATATTACTGCTCCTCTGCCTAAGCACAGAGATTTCAGATGTAAAGCTCTTGCTGTGCAGGAGAGTGAGCAAAATAGCTTTTCCTCCAGACCCAGCAAGAACCCCTGGCTTTCCTTTCGTTTTTGTCTAAGGAACAAGGTCAGCACAGCACTCGCCAGCTATCTGAAGGTCAGATGACGTACATGATATCAGACAGCCAAGCATGCAAATGAGAGAAGGGAAACAAATATGGCTCAGGAACTGAATGACTTCAAGTGCTAATTTCCCAGAAAAATGTGTAATCTGTCATCAGATATTGGTCTATCACTAGCAGAACTTACAGCTCCCTCAGAATTCAATCTAAATAAATGGTTGATGTTCCACTGCCAGAACAAGAAAGGTGGTCCATCTCTGTGTAATGGAGTTGACCCTGGGAAGAGACATGCTGACATTCCTGTGAACCTGACTAAAAGGCTGTCAGAGGATGAAACACTGCCGCTGTTATGAGTGTTAAAAAAAAAAAAAAAAAAAAAAAAAAAAAAGGCTTCTCTGTGTTTGCTGGCAAGGGGAAGAGCACAAACCCAGGCCAGGTGAGCAGGTTGAGTGGAGCAGCAGCCACTCTACTGTCACCAGACACCATAGTGTGAGTCTTTAAAGAAGACATTGGAGCCTGTCCTGGCTCTTTTCCTTGAGTTACTCTGCAGCACAGGCCCAGAGCGTTTACAGCAGAGACTGCAGTAATCCATAGATTCCTCACGCCAAGACCACAAGAGAACAATTGCCCTTTTTCAGGAGCTGTCCCACAATATTTTGTTGGAAAGCTACACGTCTGGCAAAGGCAAGCGTGATTTTGAAGGGGAGATCATATGTTGGTCAGACTGCCTCTGTTGGCATGTGGTGTCCTACCATGTAAATGGTGGGTTGGTGAGATGTTGCACTGCACATTTAACCATGACCTTTGGCAGGAAGGAACCTGAAGCAGTTGAAGTGCTCAGTGGAGCTGGAAAGTCCCAAGGACATAGTTCCTGATAAACAAACAAAGCGAGTGCCTTCTCTGAAACCCTGCTGCCTTTCTGCTGAGCTTAGGGGATTCAGCATAGAGATTCGGCTCCGTGCAGTGGGGAAGCTCAGAGTGATGCAACATATCTTTCCCTTGCTCACCCCGGTGAAAGCTGACTGTCTTCCTGCTGAAAAGAAAACTATGGCTCTGCACAGCTGCATGGGAACAACTCTGAAGATAAAACTAACATGTCAGTGTTTTTTGGCCACCTATAAACCCGCCTGCACCTGCGGTTGAAAAATAAACACGCCTTTTAGTCTAGCAGCATGCACTGAATTGCCTTTGAAGAGCATTGAGAGCCTTAAAAGGCAACAAACTATCTTTGTATTTCTTCCATGGGCTCCTTGAGCTTGCTGTGGCTGATTCTTGCTCTTGCTAACACTGCTGAACTTACTGCTGAATTTTGTAACTAAAATAGATTGGGGCCTAGGCAAGAGCATAAGGTCAGCCCAAAGCCCTGAAAAGGCCTTGTGCTTTTTCAAGTATTCCCCCCCTTTCCTTCTCAAATAATTTAAGAATAATTTAAGAATATTTCAAATCTCAAATAATTTAAGAATATTTCAGGATCGTGTGTCAGAGGTCTGCACAGGACTGATCTAACCCATGCATGTTCTGCAGTGCACTCTGAGCGTGGCCCAAAGCTATTTCAGGCAACTGCAAGAGAAACAAGGAGACAGGATGTTTCTGCTCCATGCGCACGCACAGCCCTGGTTGACCATGGCAACGCTCAGCACAGGCTGCCAAAAGCAAGAAGGCTTTCTTTGGTTTGTTGCTCGTCTGTAAAGGGAGTCTTTAGGGGTGAGCCTTAAAGGGGTGAAACCTGATAGGCACAAGAGGAAAGAAGTAGGGTGGGATTAAAGTTTAATTTTAGACAGACTAAAATGAGGTGTTGAGTCTTCCCTGCTCTCTTGATCATCAGTGGAGAGGGACAGGACCCACTGAAGTGTAGTTCAGCCTAATAGTTGTAGAGTTTTTTTTTTTTGTTTTTTTTTTTTAGGGTGGGCTCAGTTGTTACGGAATTGCCTTTCCTTGGTACTTGACAAGAGGAGGGATGTCTACTTCACATGAAACACCTAAATTTTAAGGAGCTGAAGTTAGGCAAGATGACTGGAAGCCATGGCATCTGGTGTGACCTTGCATGGGAGGGATGGAGGGAGGAACATCATGTCACAGGGAGAAGTTACTCATGCAGCAGGAACCACTACAGTATTTGCACGTGTGTTTGAGGCAGCAGGGGGGCTGCGAAGGGGAATGCTGACACAGCTGGAAATAGAGCAGCACTAGCAGGCAACAGCACGTGACTCTTGCTAATACTTGGTTCCCTGTCATTATGTTTCCAAAAATACACGTTTGTGGCCACAGGAGGACTCCAAGGGTAGCAGTTAGGAGAGAGGCTAGCTTTATGGTTGGGTTTCTTCTGACTGGTCTAATGGTCCCTTACAGGATGTGTTGTGTGTCCCCCAAACATGCTTTCTTTGTTTTGAAAGGGAGCATCTGTAGAAGACTGCCAAACTTCCATTTGCTTACTGAGGACCAAGGCTGTAGTGAGTTTTCTTGAGTCATCAGAGGATGAGGGCCCTGTCTGGCCCCAACCCTGGGCCAATGAACACAGCAGCTGCTGGCACTACTAAGAGTCACTGGGGTAGAGCTGAAGGGCTTTTTGAGGGGCTGAGCGTGCTTCCTTCAGCAATCATGACAGCGCTGTCCCTATGGGAGTGTGAACAGGAAATTAAATGGAAAACAGATCCCAGTTCAGCATTATGTTAGAGGCAAGGAGTTATGTAGAAAGATGCAAGGGTACTGTAGAAAGAACCTAAGCAGCTCCTCAGAGGAATGATTCATCTAGATTGTAGGCCCTTTCTGCAAGGGGGAGCATGGGCTCAAAGCATGCTTCTGTAAACCTTGTAGCACAGGTGTTTAATTAGTCGTACACTACTTGGAGCTTAGTGCTCTGGATGACCGATCACTTGTGTTGCACGTGCACAGCATCCAGCCCGCTGTAGAGTAGATAATGCACCAGCTGGAGAGGCTGGGCAGCCCCAGCTGTTATCTGAGCTAGTCTTATCTGCTTAGATACTGCTATCATAGCTTCTTGCTGTAACATCCGCTAGAATGGGGTCTAAATACATGGCCCTTATTCAGCGTGTTTCCTCACAGTACCCTTGTGAGGCAAGGCAGAGCTGTTTTGCAGATGAGGAATGGAAGTGCACTGAAGACTAAATAACTCATCCAAGGACACGTAGGATGCCTGTGCCAGAATCTAGATCTTCAACTGTTTTGAGGGTAACTGGAAAATCTGAGTAGGTCATCCCATACCAGCAAAATGGCAGGAATAAAGTAGAGATGAGGCAAGGTTCAGTTCTTCCATATTCAGCGTAAGACTTTGCTCACTTAAGGACATGATGCTTTATTCCAAACATACTGTGTCAACAGAAGCTCACAGATCATGATTAATTAAAAAAAATGCTTTCCTTGCATATTTGCAGGGCGTAGAGGGAAGGCTGGAAAATACAAACCCTCTGGAATGTCTTTTACTGTACACAGCAGTGCTGTTACTGAACTGTGATGATAACTGCATAACATGCTGATTAGGGTAATGTCACTAAGGATGGAAAATAAAACTTATAGGCACTCCCTGGATGCCCAGAAGGTTGTTGGACATCTGCGCATAGAAAAATTATTAGTATTTTGTTTTTATATGCAGTATCTGGGTCTAGTATAAAATCCATTAGATCAACAGACATCTGTTCACTGAATTCATAGTGGTTTGAAGCAGGCTGCTAACACCAGAAAAAACAGCACGGATGAATTCTGTGGAAAAAAAAGGGTTGTTGTTTTCTAGGTGGAGGAGTGGGGGTGGATAGTGAACAATGAGCAAGTGGGGATGCATACCTTGGGGTAATAGGGTAATAGGGGATTTCAAGGAACAGAATACATCATGGAGGAAAATACTACAACTTAGGCAACACAGCAGCAGGAATCTGTAGCTCTGGGACTTTATAGGATTCTTTTTTTTTTTTTTTCGTTTCATGCCTCACCTTATTAATAGTTAAAATGAATATGAATGTGCTCTGTATCAGTAAAGCTGATACAGAGGATAGGCTGGGAAATTATATGAAATAGTGATAATCTTTTTTTTTCCACTTTTAGAAGTTGGTATTTCATAGAGTTGGTGGGGAAAAAGAGACCGAATAATTTGAAATGATAACCAAATTTGAAAGATGAGATTTGGAGGAAAATCATCCTCAGTATTTCAAAGAAAGGATATGTTTTATTGTGTCCAATGTACACATGCAATAGCTGTTTCTTTGTTGTGCACAGACTTCAAAGCATGTATGAGTTACCATAAACTGCAGCAGTAAACTCAATTCAGATAGAGAGACATGCTAATTCTTGATTGATTCCAACTGCCAGTATATCTATGACTTCATATTTCAATTAAATTGAATTGTATCATGGCTTCCACTTAACGGTTATGAAAAAGGGGAAGAAGCATACTGGAATTATGTATACATGGTATTTTCTTTATGGCACCCATCAGTACCAGGCTAATTTTAGGAGGTGGGGTGGAATTCTGTTTCTGCTTTCATTTAGTTAGTGAAACATGAAGTCCTTGCTGAGGTCAGCAGGAGTAGCACATGCTAGATGTTTGAGAAGGAGGCATCTGGGATGATGACTTAGATCACGCACCAAAAGCTTGAAATTCTTGTAGCAACGACACTGGAAAATAGGGTCATTGTTTAAAAGAAAAATCCCTTAGTTCAGAAGAAATAGTTTAAATCACATGAAGGAGAACGAATCAAAACTTGAACTAATTTCTCCCTGATTATAAGCTATGTAAAGGAAAAAAATGTTCAGGATGTTGGCAGAGCTTGCAGTATCAGTGCATTGCTCACTTCATGCCACTGGAACTAATGGGAGTGGGAAAAGTGGTTGCTGTGTGGAGTTGCAGTGTCTTGTTACCAGTGGGTATTCTGTCCTGGGAGCAGATCCAGTGGGGGACTTCCCTCAGAGTCCAGCTAGTGCTGTCACTCCTTCATCCTAACCACTAAGAGTTCACTGCTTGCCATGATGGTCTAGGAATATAGATTGTAAAGAACTGAAGTGAAAAGTTTTTATCTCAAGATGACTTAAAGCTTTTTTATTCTTTCTCTAGATGTACAGGGGCTTCCAAATAATGCCTCATGTTCAGTATATCTACACAGAAGCCTCTGAGAGTCTCTGTGGAGTGAAGCTGGAGGTCAACAAGTACCAGTATCTGATTACAGGTAAAAGACAATACACTTCATAATGAAAACATCATCCATTCTATACATACAGCTGCTAAGGACGTGGCAGTTGCCAAGCCTTGCTTCTTGCAAAGGTGTCAATTCACTTAGTTTTGCTCTGTTGTTGAGACAAGCTTGACAGTATTACTCACCTGCAATGTTGCTGCTGGTGCTTACAGCTGACACAACACTCCTAACGTGCAGAAGTGCTGGAATCTTGCTGGCCAGCGATTCCTGAGCCAGTTCATAAAAAAGAAAGCAGTTGTTGAACAGCGACTGAAGCCAAACATATTGAGAGCATTAGTGGTCTCAGGAAACGAGCAAAGCGCTTGAGCTGCGAAGTGCTAACTTGTGACCATGTCTCTGTTTTCAAGGCCGCGTGTACGAAGGGAAGGTTTACACTGGCCTGTGCAACTGGTATGAGAAGTGGGACCGGCTGACTCTGTCCCAGCGTAAAGGACTCAATCATCGTTACCACCTGGGCTGTGGATGCAAGGTATGTTGTGTTTCCTAGTTAGGTGGTACTAAGACATTAGAACCCTACAGTTATGTTCACCCTGGCTGCTGATACCAATGATGTCAGTGAACAGCCAGGAAAGAAAATGGAGGATAACAGTTTTGCAGGGAAAACAGAACAGCTCAGCTTTAGCTGATAGCAGAGAAGAGATAATCAAATGAAGGTACAGGGTCTATGCCTTTGTAATTGTGTGTTGGAGTTAATTGGGGTTGGAGAAGCCTTTTAGGCAATTACAGTCATTTCCAGATGATTGAAATCAGGTACCAAGGTCTTGGCAAGATATGGACAGCTTTTTTTTTTTTTCCTGTGCAAACAATTTGAATAGTTTAAAACTCACATCCTAGCAGTGGCACAAAGATTTTGTTCATGGACCCAGGCCTGCAAAAACATAAACATAAGCTCAACTTTCCTTCACCTGAGAAGATCCTTTGACTCTGGAGTTACCTGCATGTGTGAAGTTAAGCACATGCTTATGTGCTTACTAAAGTGAGGCTGAATTTTGAGTTAGTAAGGTTCTAGGGAGAGGAATTTTGAATCCCCTATTTCTAGTAAAAAGGCTTTTTATATAATGTTGGTGTTCCGTATCACCTTATCTGGTTGCTCTTTATAATTACAGATCAGGCCCTGCTACTACTTGCCCTGCTTTGCCACCTCCAAGAATGAGTGCATTTGGACAGACATGCTCTCCAACTTCGGCCACTCAGGATATCAAGCGAAGCACTATGCCTGCATCCAGAGGGTAGAAGGTTACTGCAGCTGGTATAGAGGATGGGCACCTCCAGATAAAACGATCATCAATGCCACAGATCCCTGAGCACGCTATCCCTTCCTTATCTCCCCTCTCCCTTACTTGTGGCTGATCTTCCTTTGGACACTAACTCTTACCAGATCATGATGATGACAATGAAATTAGTGCCTGTTTTCTTGCAAATTTTAGCACTTCGAACACTTAAGGAAAAAAAAAAAAGAAAAAAAAAAGAAAAAAAAAAGAAAAAAAAAGGAAAGAAAAAAAGTCTGTGCTACCTTACTGAATTTGTTGTAATCACCTTTTCCATTTTTGATACCACTCATTTTGATCAGATGACATTTGGGAGCTTACTTTTGCACACCAGAGGGAAAAATGGAAGAAAAAAAAATGATGGAGCTCTTGCTCTCTTACATGTATCATTAGCTGTAGCAATATAATCTCTATTTTTTTAGGAAAACAAAAATCTAAAAACTATGCCAATTAGGCACTGTATTCTTCTATGCGCTGGCTTCCCCCACCCCCTTCTCATGCACCAAGTGCTGAAAATATGTAGACAAACCTATTTGAAGGAAAACAGGTTTCATTAATCAGATTGGCAAATGAAACAAACAGAAAAGAAACCCAGCCTCAACCTTGGAAAAAATAATGTCCAAAAGAAATCCTCCTCTGTGGGAGAGATTGGCAATGTGATTGACTCCAGCAGTGGGAGAATTCACCTGGTGTGTCTGACCACATCATCTGGTAAAAGCATTGCTGACTGACTGTCCTAGCTAATTCAGTCACAGTGTGAATGGAACAGCACATTTAAAGTTCTGGCTTTCCCCAGAACAAAGGAGAGAATATTTCATCTTTTCATTGTTTAAAAAACAAAAGCCACATCCCCTACGTACAGGGAGGTAAATCCATCTGCAGGAGAGCAGATGAAGTGCTGTGCCATCCTGTTTTGAGCAGCATTGGTCCCCGAGATCTTTGCAGTTTTGCTTCAACAGGAAAAACAGCTTGTAAACACCTTAAACTAAACGGATACGAAAATACCAACTGTAAATCAATCACATGAGAGAGGGATAGGGGAGACTTGCTAGAGCTCTTACTATAAAGAAAAATCTATTGCCAAAATAGTGTTTTGCTGAACTAAGATGTATATACACATAATGACATAAGCTATTTTTGACAGGACGTGGACTTTTTTGGTGTTGTAAACAAAAGAATGGTTTGATTGTGTTTTAAAGACAGAAATATTGACATTCCGAGTCAGTGAGTTGTTTTTAAGATATTGAAGCTCCAGTGTATCTGCAGTAGTGGCTACAGTCATTGTTTCCTCTGTACCCTAGCACCACGGTTCCTCCCCTGCAGCTATACTAGGCACATTTGTTTATATAGTGGAAGGAAGTGTGTGGGGGGGCTAGGCAAGGAAAAGTGGTCTTCTAATAAGTGCTGGCTGGGATCATAAAATTTCAGCTGCCCAGAGGATTCCTTCTGTGTCAAGTGCTGTTTCCCCTCTAGGCATTGTTAAGCATAGCTCTGTGCATGTGCTCATTACTGTGTCCTGCAGTGATGTGGGAGGAGGAGCCTTACTGTCTTGTGCTTTGCTGTCGACTGGAGAAGTTTTTTTTCGTTCTATTTTTTTTTTTTTATTAAGAAAACTATAATATAATTTTTCTTATCAAATAAAAGTATTTTAAGTTTTAATGATGGTGAAGAAGGGGTGCTGGCAAAATGGGTGACTGAGTTTTGGACGGGGAGGGCTTGGGCAGGGAGATTATGCTTAACTTCATTTTTGTATTATTATGATTATTTATCTTAAGTTTCCATATATCTTCAACTCATTCCACTTAGAAAGCAGAGCTGCCACCAGCAGGAAAAAGTGTTGCAGTGATTCCAGCCTGGGGCAAAACAGCATTTTATAGTCAGTGACCTTCTCAACTACTGGAGTTGTTTGGGGCCTCTTTGCTAAATGGGAAGGAGTGGGTGTCTGAGGTGGGTCCTGATGAATTTTTATGGTCCTTCTGTGCTACCAGAGCTCTGGCAGATGTACATGCCTTGAAACGTCCCATTCCCTAGATGAATTGTCGCAGCAAAAAGTTTGTAGCTTCATTTTTAAGATAAGCTTTAAAGGGCATTTTCAAAGAGTTAACGCAGGAGGTGCCTAGGTTTGCTGCATATTTTTTGTTTTCCAGCAGCTCTGAGTGGCAATACAGAACAACACACACTGCGAGTCTGTTGGATTTTCCTGTGATTCAGGCTTGGAACACTTTCCAAAAATCCTCTTCCCTGTGACTACTCCTAAATTATAGGTTGGAGATGAGAGGGAGAGTAGGGCGCTTCACAGCACCCATCATAGGATCGCGTGGGGGGTCAAGGATGTTGCCCCTTTTGGCAGAACGCGGCGTTTGGCTTTGGACACAGGGGCAATCTCTGTTTGAGCTGTGCACCGCTGACAAATTCTCAGAGGGTCACCAAGGGCAGAGTGGAGCCAGCCTCACCAGTGGTGATGGTTCCACCCTCACCGTCTGCATTATGTGGAGTCAGCATCGCTGGAGATGGTCCTCCTCAGGCTCAAGGCGACTTTGCCAAGCGGACGTCTCTTTGAGCTGCAGCCACTTTTCACGGCTTCGGAGGCTAAGTGAGAGTGCCCCTCGATGCAGTGAAGTGTCAATTTGAATTTTCATTTAGTTGCAGCTCTGCATATTTTACCTGTCACTGATTCATTTAGCTAGCTGAGACATCACAGTATTGCACTCAAATTATTGTGAAAATATTTTCATCCTAATGCTATGAGGACTTGTGTCCCTAAGTAGGATATAATGTAGCTATGTGCTTTGTAAACAGCAAAACAGCAACCACATTACCAGAAAATGAAGTGAATACCCATTTTATATTGTAGACGGTAAAATATTACTGAGATGCAGATAGCTAGACCAGCAAGGGTGGGGGTTTGGTACCAAATCTCTTCCCTTGCTGTCTAAAGAAACAGTTCTTAAGGCTTTTAAAAATGTGGAGCCAAAAGGAGGGGGAAGAATCCAGTAAAAATACATTTCTTTTGGGAAGCTTCTTAATTATGTTTCTGTGCATGCTATCAGGGACATGTATTTCTTGGGCTAAATTTTAGCTTGTGCTTGCATTAAGAACCTGACTGAAGGTTCCCTTGAAGCAGGAGGGAGCCATTAAATTGATTGAAAAGGCTCTAAACCAGACTCAAAGACTTCTTCCTTTTCTGTCTACTCTCTCCTTTCTCCTGTCCTGCTAAGTCACTTCTGCTTGCCAGTGGACAAAACTCTCCCTCATTAGAACAGGCCATGCAGGATGTGGACATGCCAGGGATGGGGATGTGAGGAGACAGGTATGACAGTCTCCCCAAAATATTAGGCTCTGGAACATACAGTGGCTTGCAGCAGCACACATCACCTCTCCCATGCTTCTCACTTCACACTGAAACCAAACGTTAGAGGGAACTGTCAATGGCACATCTCATGTGAACATGTCCTTTGGGCTAAAGGTGATGAGTCTTTATTTTCCCCCCCTATACTTCACGTACATCAGCATTATTAGGTAATTTTAAAAGGGCATAGGTCATTTCTGGCTGGTGCCTTTTGTTTTCTTATTTATAGACAATTTCCTTGTTTGCTTGAGAGTGCTTTCCCCTTTAGAATCACAATATATATATATGTATATATATATATTAAAAGGTTGGGAATGATTGGATTTGATTTTTCTTTTCCAAAATTGGAGAGAGCAGGAGGAGATCTGTGCTTGGAGTACATTGAATAAAGTTCTCCTGGAATTGCTGAGACATAGTGCTCTCCCCTCTGTGGGAGGCTTCCCCCTCCCTTTCATGCAACAAAACCACAATTTTAGGCCTAAACTCCTGTTTCGAAAAGCTGCAAGATCCTTTAGATAGGACTGTTTGAAAACCTAAACGTATCACCAGATCCCATTCATACTGGCTGGCGCAAAGTGCTACCTTGGGGTGATTGATGGCAAACACACTGGTGTTTTTCACAGTAAGGACTCTTGAAGTAAAAGCCTCGATGGGAACAAGCCTCCATTCTTTCAGATGTCTTTGAAAAAAATATTTATAATGTCTTTTCTAGCTTAGAAGGGCAGGGCAAAAATTTTGCAAAACCTTTTTTTTTTTTTTTTTTTTTTTTAATAAGTATCTTTTGGAGCTAGCAGTCTTCACAAAAAGCTTAACAACCCACTAAATGCTGCTGCTTTGCCTGTACTGGTTTCTCATTCTTTCTGACAAAGTCTTTCCTTCATAGAGCCACTCTGCTGTTCCTGATAGTCATGGAAATTTGGGGAAGGAACCAAACCTGCGTGAAAAATCTTGTCCAGAAGGAATGTATTTGTTGCTAAATTTTCTAGCACTGTTTACAGTTTTCCTCCATGTTATTTATAAATTTTATATTCAGTGAATGTATATTGTCTTTTAAGGTAATGTTGCATAATGTTCACTTTTTATAGTGTCCTTTTATTCTAAACAGTAAAGTGGTTTTATTTCTATCACAGACATTCTGTCTCTGCTTCACTTATGTTAGTTTCTGTCCACTTCAAATATACACAAATGGATTTGCAAGTGGATTTATTCATTTCCTTCCCTTTCTTGATACCATTTATAGGGCCCAAAGTAGACATTCCACCTCTGGCAATTCTTGCTCTTTGGCAAAGACAACATCCAGTAGTCCCTCCCTCTTTCGAAGAGTTTGATCACTTGAAGACTTGTCATTGGGGTCATAAGCCCAGGAGAGGTGAAAAATCCCTTTTGAAGTTAATGAATCCCACTTGTTAATTGGCCATAGGGGGTCACTACGGAGCAAGGCAGTCATTATGGTTGTCATGTAGCAGCACCAGTAGGGCCTTAGACGAACAGTTGGCAGATTTGCTTTTATTTCTAGTAACGGGAAACGGTCGAAAGGTACATGCCCGTAGCAAAGAAAATGGAGATTCATCATTCAGATCTTTTCTGCTGTGAAATGTCAGAACCTTGTATCCTTTATTTAGGTTTACTGCTTAAGGCTGGGTAAAAATGCCCCATTGAAATGAGAAGGAAGCTTCAGAGAAAGCATTTTCAACTAAATTAAAATGCTCACAAATAGGGCCTCCAAAACAGCTGTTAGAAATTTCCTTTACGTCACTTTTACTTTAGGACAGTCACTGTTCTCCACAAGGAGGAAAGAATGAAACAGACTTCTATATCTGTTCTGTGTTTCATCCAAAGGTTTAGAAAGTAAGCTTTGGAAAGCTTTAGACATAGAGGGATGAGGGTCTTTTATGTGAGAATTTCATTGCTTGAAGTATCTCACATTGCAAAGAAGAAACACCATTACTCTAGTTATTAACACTTCCAGGGGGGTCAGCCACCAAAGTGCCAGTGCTAACTGGAATAGCTAGAAAAAACCTCCAGGAAAGGAAAGGAAAGAATGGAGAGGGGATATCATTATGATTCCTGATACACTGAGAAGCTGATGCAGAGTGGGCAAGTTTCACAAGCATTTGATGGAGTGATGGCTGCAACACAGCTTGCTTGGCATAAGCACTTACCCTCTCAGCCCATTATACTCACTCATCCTATCAGCCCAGGATACTGTGAAAATGCATCTAGAAAGATCTTAGGAAGTTACACAGACTCATTTCTTTTGCTCCAGGCAGAAGAGAAGGGCAGACCCCCCACCTGGGAAGGGCAGGTCTTAATTTGCCAAGGCGGATTGTTGCCTCTGTAAATGTTTGGAAAGTGACTGATTTAAATCAGATTACTTAAGCTTGCATGTCAACAATAGTGTGTGTTCAGATGAGATTATCTGCAGTTTAAAAAGGTTCCTGTATTCTTTAGGAAGTAAGCAATAGCATCTGCAAGTAGGTGATAAGTTATAAAGATGACAAATACATGAAATTAAGATCAGTGCTTTGCTAAACCAAACTACTATAGCAGTAACAAATGTGTTTACATGCGGAGGAGTCAGATTTCCAGAAATAAAAATAATGCTAAATTGCCAAGTAACATATTTGTAATGAAAAGCCTAATCAAATCTTCCAAAAATACCATTCCTGAAGTGATAGTCAGCTGAAGTCAAAACTGTCCTGAGGCATTACTCATATCACAAATCCCTCTTTATAAATCAGTGGTGATTAAATGCAACCGGATTTAAGAACTATTTTGTCTTAAAAAATCTATAACCAACTCTTGCTCAATGTATTGAGCATTTTTTATTGGTCTTAAACGCTAATACAGCTCTTACCACTGCATTACTCGAGTGTTTCACAGTATGACTGCACTTACCTGCACGATATGCCTGTGAGGTATGGAAGTGCTGTTGTCCCCTCAGGACAGTTACAGGAACAGAGAATTGGAACACAGAGCTAAAGCAGGGGCATTTCAAGGCATTCAGGTACCTAGTATGCACCAGTGTGATCTTTTACAAGAATCTAAATGAGGTTTCTTTTAGCACTTTGAAGCTCCCACTCAGCACTAATTTCTGCCACCAGGTACCCACACCTTATTACACATTGTGGTTGGCCCACAGCGTAGCAAGGAATCTGTGTGAATAGATGAATTTAAATGTCTTCTAGCTCCAGTTTGACATTGCAACACCCTTAACCTCCAGGCTGCAAACAATGCTTGAATTCTCAGTCAAAGGGAAATTAACTCAGCCAGCTGGTGGCTTGCACCTGGGGTCATGGTTCACACACAGAGGGTCTCAGGAAAACTCCAGCCAGGTAAGAAGAGCCACTACTTCACCAATGTAAGTTGGGAGGAAAAATTTGCCAATAACTAGTCATCCTTGTAACCCAAAGGAAATGAGACATCAACACTTTTAAATAAAGCCACTCAGCCATGTTCTCCAGGACCAAGGCCAAATGCAGCGGGCACTTGTGCATACCTCTTTGGAAGGTGCCCTAAGAGGTTGGGATGGTGCCCAGTAGCCACGCAGAACACAGGGTATTTAGGTGTTGACAGGAAGACTAGAGCCCCAGAGCCACTGGGCAAAGGAAACATTACAAGCTGAAACAACTTCTTTTATGAGAACTCCAGTTTTCTCAGAGTACCTAGTCAGGCCGATACACATTTCATGGATGGCAATGACATGACAGGCCAAGCAAACTGATGTTGTGAAACAAACATCTCTTTCTGCCCATGTCCCAAATCTTCAATGTATTGTAAACAACTCACGTTCATTTCTTCTCCCCCACCCATGCTAGAGTCAGAAGAAAACACGGGTACTCACCATCTGCTTATGGCTTGGGAAGAAAGTTTGTTCCACGAGGGGGAATTTCTCAGGACCCAGCGAGTTGAAGATTTTAATGAGCTGAGAAAACTTGGGGTGGATAGAAGGGGACAAAAAAACAGACACAGAGGATGTCAGTGGCTTATTGTGTAACAGGTAAGTTCTTGCAAAACATTCTGATACTGGTGAAGGAGGTGAGAGAACTGAGAGGAGCAAATAAATAAAGTACTCGCTGTAATTACCCAGGGCCAAGCTGAACAGTATACACAAATGTTGGACTAAGAGGAGGGGTTCAAGAGCCAGAAGGGGATCGGTTTGGATTTAGTTACAGATCTGCTATGAGTAAGTTTTACTTATTGCCCTTCTTGGCAGAGGATAAGGCTCAGAAGATAGGGCTCAGAGGAGCGACCAGGCAGGAAATCAGTGCCACCACTCCTGAGCAGAGGCAAAAGAAACCCAAGCACTCCCTTGCATCTTTGCCCCATGGCCAAAGCAAAGCAAGGTACCTTTACCCATTGTGCTGAAGGGAAGAATTGTTACGGGAGAAATGTGACTAGAGGAAAACCTCCTTTGAGTGCTAGACCAAGGAAGCACAAGCTTATCATAAGCCAGTCATAACTGGTATTTATTATGAGCTGAGGGTCTCCCAACATCCACCCAAGCAGGGCAGGAGAAAGGGGAGATCATCTGCTCCTCACAGCCCATCGACATGTCTCATGTTGCTGTTGCCCCAGCCTGTCAGCATGAACATCACCATTATCACCACTGTTACAAACTGTTTTATCAGTCAGGATTGTGCCCATACAGACCTAAAGCCCCCTGTGATAGGAGTGAGTTTTGATTTCTGGTTATGTTCCAAAACCCCAACAGAAGTGTAGTATAGTGAGCTCCACTTTGGCCACTTGTGAATTTTCAGACTATTCCATACACTGTCTGCAGCCTCCCTATGTAACCTGTCATTGATCAGATGGAAAAAACAAACAAAAAAAAACCTAACAACCAAACCTCTGTGTAAGACAGAACCTTGATACTCTGAGATACCATGGTAGAAAAAGTCACCAAAACAGGGTTAGTATATAAAAGAGGGTATGAGGTGGCACATATGACAGAAACTTTCCATTAGATTCTTCACAATCACACATCTAGGTATCCCCCTTCCCCTCTGAAGAGGAACAGCCCTGTTACCACGGTCAAGGCAGAACCAGCAGTGCTGCTGGTGAAGTGGTAAGACCAGCAGTCTTGCAGAAAGGGAAACAGAGCTGAATAACATAGCTCAATTATTTTCGTGAATGTTGAGAGAACAAAGTGGTCCAAAGCAGTGAGAATCGTGGCTCCTGCTGAGCTGGGAGACATGTCTGAACTCACTCCCCATTGATGTCGTATTTGCAAAATGACTTAGAAACTGAATCAAGTACCCAAGTCCTCTGAAATTTGGTAAGATTGAGTTAAATTACCAAAAGGCCTCCAGTCATGGCCAAATCTCACTGTAAGTCCTTACCACAAGTTCCTTCAAGTTTCCCAGTAAAGGTGGGAATGCAGACATCTTGCAGGTGATCTTTGTGTCACCTGTATCACCTGAGGACATCTGGGGAACAAGGGAGAGGAATGAAAGCTTCCTTTCATCCCAGTAGTACAGGCTGCATAATCTTACATGCTCTGAGCACTTCTGAGAAATGGCTGAAGGCAGAGAATGTACCACAATGCAACCTCAAGGTTACGCTGCAGAAAAAATGAGAGCTGCTGAGAAGAGATTTCGTTGAGTACCCGTATTAGGGCTCCTGTCCCATTTCCTGGGCTGGTCTAAGCAAAAGCATTTCTGTTCAAGAAATTGAAGCTTGACTTGGTGGGTAAGAAGAAATACCCCTTTGGGAGGTTAAGGTGTAATATGTGTGTGAAAAAAATGCAGCCAGCACACACACACACACACACACACACACAAAAAAAAAAAAAAAAAAAAAAAAAAGGCTGCAGGACGTATGCCAGACCCAGGCTACATGTTGAAGGGGCAGCTGCCAGCAGATTTGCAAACAAATGTGAAGAATCCTGTTGCTAATCTCACAGGTCAAAATGTGGCATTTAAGAAAACCCAGGAATTATCAAGAGCTGGCATATCCCTTCACTAACACCACCACCCCCTCACTTGCATCAGTAGATAAGAGAAAAACTCCCTGTGTAGAATAATTATTGTTGGCAAGAAGGGTATTTATGCTGGGGAAGGAGGACAGCTTGCTTCTCTTAACTACTTGCGCTAGTCCTGCACATCCTAGAGAAGAAAAACAAAGCCCTGTTTTGACTAGCAAAGTGAGCAAACAGGACTCAAAATTTAAGCAGAATGAGACAGAGACAAGAAGAAGGAGAAAAACAGCCAGGCTGAGAGCAGCATATGTCCCTTGCTGTGTGTGCACGCAGCCCTTGGCAAACCATGGACACTGTGATGTTGGGGTGACATCCGTGTTACTCTAGGAAAACAGCTCAATCAAAGTAACTGGAACAATGGCACAGCATTCCAACTTGTACCTTGGGCTTCCTTTTGAAGTGCACAGCTCTTTGTTGCTGAAATGGCAAGCATTTCGGATGGACAGGTGAGAGCTTCAGCCACCTGGGAGCTTCCTCACTGGACCAATGTAAAAATGTTCTGACCTCGGTACTGACCCTCATAGATCAATTCCATTCTTTCTTTTCTTTCTTTCTTTCTTTCTTTCTTTCTTTCTTTCTTTCTTTCTTTCTTTCTTTCTTTCTTTCTTTCTTTCTTTCTTTCTTTCTTTCTTTCTTTCTTTCTTTCTTTCTTTCTTTCGTTCTTTTTTTCTTTCTTTCTTTCTTTTTTTTTTTTTTTTTCTCTTTTTTTTTCTTTTATTTTCTTTTCTTTTCTTTTCTTTTCTTGGCATTTATTAAGGACAGGAGATCCTGGCAAAGAGACACCCATGTCGAATGCTACAGAACCTCTCAGATACCTGATAGCAGAGCTCAAGTCACTACTCCCAGTGCATTTTAGATGGGTAGGAATGTTACAGTCAGCACCTCAGCTAGAGATAACTGTCCCTTCCACATTTTGGTGTCAATTCTTACTTTCTGTGGCTCCACTGGTTTTACTGAGATTGCATCCAGACTGCAGAGCAAGGCACAGGGCAAGGCAACATGGCACAATCTGGGTTTGAGACACCTGGAACATGTAAGCCTTGCCTGGCTGCTAGGATATCAGAGTGAGTTGCAGGGAATCTTTCCAGAGAAAAAAGATCCATTCAGAGCATCTTAAGACCTTTTGTATTGTTTTCAAGTGTCTATCTAGGTCACCAGGGAGCCTCAATCTCTTGACAGTCCATAACAGTGTAGCTGGCAGTTTCCTTCGATTATGTAGATGACTGTCTTTAAGACTTCTTATTACCTGCAGTCTCACAGATGCAAAGTTGTCTTACAGTTATGGACATTTCTGCATGTAATATGAGTACTACTCCCAGCATTGTTCCCATTGTATTTTGTATTGTGACTTTTACAACAAACTTTCTTTTTTAAAGATTGAAGCACTATGTTTAGCATGTTTGTAGCATTATTTCTCAATAATTCTGTGATCATCTTGAAACGTAGATTGCGTAGATGTTTCTCAGTGTGTGAAATCCCCCTGCATATGTCTGTTTTTCTTTCAGAAATGTCTATTTTAAACTGTGCTTGTGTTTAATGCAAATTTTAACCTTTGGAGAAATTTGTAGTAATGGAAACCTGGCAAATATCATTAAAAAGTGGAGCTGCATGTTTGAGTAAACTCAAGCCCAAACTCAGCTGATTGTAATTACAGTCGCTGAGAAAACATCGCTGAAAATTGCCAAGGAAAAACAGTTTTCCTTCCATCCCCCTCCACAAAATCATAAACATTTCTATGAAATGGAACCATTTTTGGGAAAAAAAAAGGGAGAGTGAAAAGCACATTTTCCCAGGGGATATAATTTCATTTCTTCATGTATCTCAACCATTTTGTATGTCCAAAAAGTTTCCAATAATCTTTGTTAAGCAGATGCCTTGTTTCAAGATGCCTGTTTTGCAATCAAAATGGAACATGCACTGAAATGCTCTGTGCCTCTCATCACTTCCCAGCTATCACAAAATCTTCTGATTCTCCTGCCAGTGAGGCTTCCTGCTCTCAAATGCCCCAGTACAATCTCTACCTGAGCTAACTTTGACCAGATAAAACTTCAGCAGTGCCAAATGCCAGCTCAGACCCCATTTAAATCTTAGGTTACTCAGTGCATTACAATTATTTGTCTTTGGGGGTGATGTCTGTTGGGGAGCAATAGGAAAAGGAGGCACTCTGTAAACCTGTTCTAAGTGTTTGCAAGTGGTTTCCTTGACTTCTCTGGGACAGTTGGGTGAGCCAGCTGTATTTTCCATGAGAAAAGCATGGCACAACCAGACCCTGAATATCTAGAGCTGAGTTACTGGCAGAGCCAATTTATCCCACACTGCCTTGCCAGCCCTGCTTTATTTTTATTTTTTTTCTCTCTTTTTTCCTCAGTGTGCTGAATTTGTTTGTTTTCTTTTATTTTAGACTCCTAAAAATAGGCCTGTTACATCTTGAGGTCCCTGCACACCATCACAAGTATAATTACAAGGCATGAGTTGAAAAATGTCAGCTAAACCCTGACAGACTCAAACCCCAAATCGGATGGAATAGACCACATGACTGCCTTCCTCGGCAAAAACCAGCATAAGTGCAGAGGCTTTTTGTCTGGTCGTTGGGGTCAACATGCTCATAGTGTGTCAGGCTAACTGTAGAAAACAATGCCAAAGGGTTGTATTGAACCTTCCACTGATCCCTCTCTTCCTCTCTTTTCCATTCCCAGCAACCCTTATCACTCAAATGACAACTGAGGGCAAATATGCATCATCCACATGTAGAGTAATGGAAAAATGAGATTTTTTTTTATTATTATTATTTTTTCCTGGAGGAGAGGATCTGGGTTACCTGGAGCATTGCTGCACAGCAAGATTTTTGGAAAAGACAGGAATCTATCTTTGGTCTCAGTTAAAACCCCAAATGTCATAAAAGGGCTGAAAACCGTGAAGGCTATCTATAACACTGGAACATTTTTGGTAATAGATGTGTTAATCCAACACTGCATAGTCATGGTAATAAAGCCTGAATCACTACAGACCTCAGCTGGATTTGAACTACAAATCAGCACACTGAAGGATATTTATTGCATGGAAACAACAACTGAAAAAGTTGATTGTTGACTCCACCCAAACTATATTTGTGCAATGAGTAGGGGCAATCCCTAAAAAACGTATCTTAAATATTCCATGGAAGAATATATTGGAAAGTCTCCTTGGCACATCCATATACCTTGTAGTTCCCTGCTTTACACCTAGAAGAATGCAGTGGAATTTTTCCATTCTGGGCGTGTCAGTGATCAGTGAGGGCATTTTGAAAAGAAACTGCTTGGAGACCCAGATGTAGACTCCAGAAAAGTATCAGCATCTGACTCCTTCCTGCCAGCCTCATTCCTCAGGCTCTCCTGCTCCTTCAGTTCCTGATGACTTAGAGTTGGTCTTAACAGGTCTTGGGGGTTACTGTAAACTTTGATTCGGGGCTGAGAAAAGCCAATGCTATATTTTTTCATGTTTCCTGAGATTAAAAGGTGAACTTGACAAAATTTAAAGAACAGGTGAAGGAAGCTCCCAGTGCAAATATCAAAACACTGTCTTGTGTGATCCCCAGGAGCTCAGGGTGTTTCCAAGGTACAGTCTTTCAAGCTAAAAGAACCAACACCTCATGATAGATAAACTTGTCCTTCCTTCTGAAACTGCTGATGAACGCTATACCTTTTCCTGTTTTCTTCTGTCTCTTTCCAATGTCTTTGCCATTTATTTTTTGTTTGTTTGACCTAGTTGTTGAAGTGACCATCTCTTTCCCTTTCTTGCCTTTCTTTGCAGATGATATTCTTGCAACAAAGCACCACTCAGAAGTAGGAAGAGGGCACAAGATACATTAGAATGACATACCCAAACTATTGCACTTCTGCAAGGAATGGATAATCATAGTCTTAGGATGGGGCAGCTGGCTATCACAAGCATGTATCTAATAGAAGATCCTAGCAGCATAGTTCAGATACCCTCTAAAACAGTGAAGGTTAATATTTCATTTAAGGTAGTTGTTTCTTTTTTTTTTTCTTTTCGGTCAGAACATGGACATGCTGCTGATCTGCTATTATTAATCTCTTACTATTCATCTATTCTGCCTTACACTGTACTACTGTTTGTGACACAATAGACTGGGAGAGGTGAAACACATCCTACTCAGTGAGAGGAAATAACACCTTGAGATTACTAGAGGCTGATAAAGAAGCAATGTTCATAGGTTTTTGTTTGTTTGTTTTTTTTCCCCCAAGATTTCCCAGCTGAATTCCTAAGGTGGATTAGACTGTGGTTTTAACCTAGAAAGGTGAATTCCCATGAAAGAACTCTGGAAGCTGAGTTTGGTGTTCTATCAGTATCAGTTATCTGCTTTGCAGCCTTGGCATGCAGTGGAGCTGGGTCATCACTTACCACCCAGGGCTTGCTGCAGAAGTTGTAGATAGAGTAGAGGGAGTTGACAGTGTGGATGCCACCATACTGGAGGCCGATGATGAGGCTGCGGAAGTCTTCTCCTAGTGCCATGCTGTAGGCATGCTGCCGGATCAGGACAAAATCAGGCTTGAAGGACCTGGAAGAGACATGGGGAGTGACATTTTACTTTCCACACTCAGCAGGACTTTCAGCCTCTCCCTGTTTCTTCTCTACCTTTCTCCTTTTATTTTCATTAACACATGTTACTTGTCTTTGGGCCTCTCCTCATGTGTTGCTTGCGTTAGAAGGTAAGAAAGCAAACAAAAAACCATAGTCATTAAAAAAAAAAAAAAAAGAAGGAAAATTCCAACATAGTTGCAAGTATGAGAGTGTAGAAAGAGGCCAAACAGATTTTCTACAGTTTCCATGTCACTGAGGCATGCACAAGAACAAGACACACGTGGGAGCCAAGGGTCATAAATTCACTGGTGGGGGGATTCTCTTTTCTTTCAGAAAGCTTGGCTGTATTTGGCAAGCTCATTGCAATGTGCTACGCAGATGAGGGAGCAAATTTGTTTCCTGACGATTGAACTCGATATTGAAGCAATGCCCAGTGGGTGGGAAGATCATGAGGGATTTCAAAAAGCTATCGTACGCATCCATGCATTTACATACATTCCCCCTTTAATCAGTTTACTACATACGCAGCACATCCCGGGCTCTTATGGCAATGAGTCAACAAATAAAGGACAGGCATGGTAATGTAATTAATCAAATGAGCAGAGCCCCTCATCCAGCTCTGTGACTCATGGCATGGACTTCCAGGATATTATTTAGCAAGACTGGAGCCGGGACTCCTATGGTTCAACAGCAGCAGCTCTCAGCAAACTGACAGAAAAGTGAGGCCCTTTCTAGGTAAGCCAAGAGGCGACGGGTTAGCTCTCAAACAGCCAGATCTCATTCCTTGGTGATTCTGTGCCTTTGGAGCCCTTCAGAAATCTCTGGAAACAGCAGTTGGAAAGAAACTGTTTCCAAAAAGGAGCTCAGCAGTTCATTCTTGAAGGCACAG
Organism: Oxyura jamaicensis; assembly: GCF_011077185.1. Taxonomy (NCBI): domain Eukaryota; kingdom Metazoa; phylum Chordata; class Aves; order Anseriformes; family Anatidae; genus Oxyura; species Oxyura jamaicensis. Next base: position 55,440,816 of record NC_048893.1, on the reverse strand, counting down.
AAGGGGCTTTTCCACTGAAATGGGGGATTATTTTACACTTTAACAAAGGTTGCATCAAGGACATTGGAAAAATTTCCATGCTGTATTAAAGTTTTTCAGAGAAATGAGCTCTGTAACCAGGTCCCATTACCTCACTACCCTCGAACATTTTCCTTGCTAAGAGACTATAATTTCAATCCTTCGGATATACGAGCTGGGTTTATAGCCCATATTTATATTTCCATCATTCTGGCAAGGAAATTGGAGATGGTAAGTCTGGGCCAGATTGTGGCAACAAACACTGTATACAGAACCCAGAGCCGCCTTGTTGTTTTAGAGCTGTTCATTTTGTTTGTTGGCCTTGGGCTTTTGTCCTTGCTCTAGACATGGCGAGGCACATGCTCTGCTTTTGTGATGCAAGAGGCCAATGTTTGGAAATGTTGTGATTCCCTCCCATGGAGTATTTTAATACCCAGGCGTGTTCCCTAATGTACTTGGCACCAAAGGTGGTGCTTTCCTCCAGCAGCGAGATGCATAATGAGCATTGGGAGGGCTGCGCTATCACTGTGCGGCTGATTTATGGACCTCCCTGGTGTCAATGGGGGCGAAGCAAGCAGTGACCCCCTGCTGAGAAACAGCAAACGAATACAAATCTTGGAAAGCTTTAACTCCTCCATTCTGCTGGACTTGCCATGTAGAAAGCAGCCCAGAAGCAGGCACAGGTCCTCAGTAAGGGTTTGTCAGCTTCCTATGACCAGGACTCCATGTCTCCACTGATTCACTGAACAGCTGTGGGGCCTGTGGGGGTCAGGAGCTTCAGGCATGTTCCTTCTTCATACAGTTTGCAGAGCACACGAAGAAGGAACCAATCTCTTTTATGGCTCATCTTTCCCCAGACTTGACTTGAGGAATAGCACTTACTGGGGCCTCAGAGCTAATGGCTGAGACCAGTGCTTTGGTATCCCCAGAAGAAGCTACTTACTGGTTTTGCCCTTGAGCATCTCCCTGACACTGCAGGGTGGGATTGTGGTGCCACAGTGAGGAAGAAGCATGTGAGTAAGTGCAGCCAGCTGGGGGGAGGACAAGCAGTGGCTGGGAAGCTGCCTTCAGCGGCTTTAGTTCTGCCCGCCAAAAGTTTAGAAAAAAAAGCTCTTGTCTTTTCAGATCCTGGCAAAGGAAGAGTTTTTTTTCAGCTTAGAGGATGGACACGAGAATACAGAATAAATGTAGAAAAGCCTATTCTCAAAGCCTGCATCATGTAGGAAGGCAGGGCACTCTCTCACGCAGGAGACGAAGAGTGAATCTCTACAGTGAAGGTGGTCGCTGAATCTCTCTTGCACCATGGGACAATGATGATGTTCCCATGGATACTGAGAACAAGGCAGAGGAGTGCAGGGTCTGGGACTAGCTGCGAATAAACAGCCAGAGAGCCCTGGGTTCTGTGAGACGTCTGTAAAAGAGAAACTGATTCCAGTGGCAAAATGTGAGACAAGGGGCTAGAAAAGGTTGCAGACAGTAAAAGCAAAATAAATGATCATGGTAGGAGTGGCAGTGTGAAAGCTGAGTGACTGGGACTAGAAGTGGACTGAAGAGAAAAGAGCTTAATTGCTTCACACAAGAGGATTCATGCTTTTGTTTGGTGGAAGATTACTTTTGCAAGCTACCCCTTATTCTTGGAGCATAAATCTTTAAATAGCAAGCCTTGGATTTGGAATAACCAGTAGTATAACTGCTTTCTTTTCCTAGTTCAGCCCAACACTATAGCATCTCACACGACAGAAAGTTCAAAACCTTGGCAGAGAGACAGGATCGGCAGAAGTCCCGCATTTGAAACACCACTGCCAAAGCCAAACTCAGCAGCTCAGGTCCTAAGCACCCCAGTCTGGCAGGACTAGCAGTGCAATGGCAGGAGCACGAGCCCTTCAACTTCAATAGATCTGTCCAGCCAGCATTATGATGACCATGGATGGTCCTGAATAAAGCTGTACTTAGACTCCCGCTAAAGACAGTTCACAAGAAATGGATTTGGTCACAGGTACAAGGGAGCCTAGTGGGCTTCAAATGCATAATGGACAGGGGGATGGCATTGGTAAATGGAGCTGAAAGTAGAACACATTTAAAGCATGTTGCTTATGAGCTGTGCTCTGCATGTTGGTGCAGTGCCTGGGCTGCATGGCAGACACCTAGCTAAGTCAGGAATCTTCTTTAGCATGACAGCTGGATGGATGAAGCTTTCAGGAGAAAGCTGGAGCCTACCTTTGGCCACCACCCTTTTACAGAAGCCCTTTCTCAGACTTTGAGGGCTCTGTTTTCATTTGCAGTTTGGCTCCTAGCTCTTTCCAGCAAAATAAAGGCCACTAAAATGTCTGTTACTCATTCCCAGAGTGGTGTAAAGGTACAAGAATCCTTTCTTAAAAATAATGATAATAATAAAAAAATAACAATCGGGAGACTGGAAAAGTTTAATTTTCAGATTGAAATAACTGGTGAGATCGTGTTTTCCTCTGGAACAGAAAACAACATTCCTTGCAGCTCACATGGCCATGGGCTCTGGCAGATGGCATAGCCACAGCAGCACAAGCCCTTCAATGCTCCAAGTGGTGCACGACAGGATCGGCCACCCCATGGTGAAGCAGACCCTATGGGTGCCCATGGTTTGCTCTTCCTTTGCAGTAGTTGCCACCTTGTCCCAGAAGCTAGCCACAGCCCGTGGCAGCTGCTCAGCCTACCTCTCTTCTGGGCAATTAATACTGGCCATCAATTACCAGAGTCAACCACCCCCGGTTGATGACAACTGTCTGGCAGGGAAGATGCTGGTGCTCCCATTCCAGAGCCTGGACTCTGATGCAGGACACTTGTTTGCATTTAACAAGCTCTTTTTCAACTTGTTCCAATGTACTTTGAAGTTTCTTTCTCACTTTAGTGGTAAAACTGGATGTGAAAGCAACCCAAGTATAAAGCCTGGATCCCAAATACCTAATATTTTAAAGGAAGGAAGAGATCTGACTGCAGAATATAAGTTCTTAGATTGGACCCGTCTGCTCTTAAATCTGTGACAGCATTAGCAGTTTTGGAAACAGTATTGTCATAAATGAAGGAATATAAAACAATTTAAGAGATCGCTGATGTTAGCTATGGAAGTTGAACAGCTCAGGAGCAGCAGTAGGTATCCTGGTGACCACATATCTAACTTCTCTGATGATAAAAGGAGAATCAGCTCAGAAAAGATCATCAGTAACATTTCTCTCTGGAAAACAGGTCCCTGGCCACTGTGAACGGATAGAGAAGAGATGATGACAGCAATTCCTGCTGGGAGGTTTCATGCCTTAAAGAGATTTCCTGTTTCTCATTTCTGATTATAGACATGACTCTGGCTTGCTTCCTGGCCCTTCAGCTGTTCTCACTGAAGCACAAACAGCTTCATGGTCATGAAGAAAGAACACACCAGAATAGATTATGTTGTCAAAATACCCTTTAATAATCCCTTCCATCTCCCACTGTGAATAATCACCTGCAGCCGACTCAGATACCTTAGGACCATGATGAGCTCAGAGCACTTTTTGCCTGTGCTATGGGAGAAAGATGGGATGTCCTGCTCTTTTTCTTAAAGAGTGTCCTTCCTGAAAGGCACTTGGCCTTTCATGTCAATAGGAAAAGATCTTCCTCGGACACTGAAGAAGGACATCTTCACCTCAGGGCCTGTCATTTCTCCATTATTCAAGGAGGCTTTCCTCGGTTTTCTGACACTTCCAACCGAGCAACACATTTTTGACTAAGCCTCTCCTATCTGCCTGGCATGCCATGGAGAAGAAGAAAAGTGCATAATTATGCAATATGATACAACAATCTTTGCATTACCGGGAGTTAATGGAGCCTTCAGGCAAGCTTCTGAGGCACAAGTCCAAACCATAAGTGGCTGTGACTACCTGAGAAGTGCAATAATCCCTCCAACTATGCAGTGCCTCAGGTGTCTGAAGGCTAATCGAAAATGACATTTACAAATAGGAACAAGTTCTTTTTTTAACTTGACCTGTACATTAATGGTATTATTATTAAGTTACTGAAATGTAATAAGAAAACTATGACATTTTTACTTATGATTACGTTAGATTTCATGTTACGTTGGATGTCATGCTAACACGGGTAATTTGCTAAGAAAAAAAATCTCTTTCAGTCAAAACCTCATGTCATTTTCCACAGAAAGAAGTAAACCTTGCTGTGGTTATTCAAAGAAAGGATGAATGTAAGCTTAGGCAGAGCTGGATCTTGAGAAACAAGAAAGTGACACAGAATGGAGAAAGACATGGCTTTACCACACTGGAGGTCAGGAGTAGGGGGTCTTTTGGGACACTAATAGAGAAACATCTGAGGAAATACCATGGGGTGTGAGGGAGACTGGCATAGTAAAAGCAGCAGGAAACAGGAATCATGGTTCCAGTAGGACCAGTACCTCTCTATATAGATGAGGAAACCTTGGAAAATGCTCTGATTTGCTTCTCAGCACTAGACCAATGGCCAATGAGCCACAAAATCCCGTCATACACTCTCCAATCTGCACTGTGGCAGTCTCTGAAGTCTGTTATGTGTTTTCCTTGTAAACTGACTGACCTTGACAAGGAAAAGCATGTGGACCCTGATGATATCCCAGAGAAGTAACAACCACACCTGCCAACAGCAGTTTGCCTTCAAAACACTTGTGCACCACAGATTTCACAGAAGGTGATCTGAATACCTTCCAAGAACATAAAATAAAGTCACAGTGCTATTTAGGTCAGAGGGGGCCTCTGAAGAGCATCTGATACAACACCCTTCTCATTGCAGGGCAAATTATAAAATTATGTTATGTTGATTGGGGTCTTGTTCAGCCAAATTTCGAATATTCCCAAGGATGAAGATCCCCTAGTCTCTCTGGGCACTTGTTCCAGTATTTGACCAATCATCCTGGCGGCCTTTCACTCAACACATTCCAGTCTGTCAATGTCTTTTTTATACTGGGGGAGCTCACAGCTGGGCATAGTACTCCAGATGTGAATAGCGTCTCATTAGCTACAGCCTTGCTAATGCCGCCCATTGAGCCAGTGCTTGGGCTTCCTCACCACAAGGGCACACAAGAAGGACCACCAGGTCCTTTTCTCAGAGCTGTTTTCTCTCCAGCTTCTCTCCAGCAGTGCTAGTCCATGGGGTTATTCTTCCCTCTGTGGAGGACTTTGTGATTGTCCTTATTGACCTTCATGAGGTTTGTGTTGGTGCATTTTTCCAGCTGTTGCAGTCCCTCCAAATGGCAGCTCTGCCCTTTGGCATATCTATCACTCCACACCCTCCAACTACCCAAGTGCTTGCTGAGGCTGCGCTCTGTCCCAGTAGCAGACCATTAATGAGGACCCACCTCAACCAGTAAAGTACAGGTGCAGCATGATTTGGCCCTTCACTTCTCTATTGTTTTGCTCCTTGGATGAAGCCTTACTAAAAACCATGTGGAAAGGAGACAAATTAAGTCAGGAAAGAAAAAAAAAAAAAAAGCCGATCAAGACTGAAACAATCCACAACAGTCTTTAATCATTCTTGCATTCAGTCCTGGATTAACTAATTAATGAGTGCTTCAGGCCCTGGCAGCACATTTCTTATCGGAAAGAATTACTGCAGATGTAAAAGGGGCCAGGGAATGGTTTAGTCTCGGTGATGCTCCCCACCCTCGTCTGCTCAGAGTGACTTTTGCTTTCTGGCAGCTGCCTGCACGCCAAATGTTTTCCCAATAACTGTCAGCATCTTGCCTGCACGTCGGCTGGGCGCCAGCTGCTGGGGAGGTGAAGGGGGACATTATTCATCTGGGAGATCAGTAAGCCCCGATGAGAGAAGCAGGCCTCCAAGCAGCTGTCTAACAGCAGGAGCTGAGATGGAAGCAACTGAGAATAAATAAATAAATAAGCACGCCCCAACTTCTCTGCCTTTTTCAGCTCCAGCTCAGAAAAGTGGGACAGGAAGGTAAGGAAGAGGGAGAAATCAGTGAAAGATGAAGGTAAATCGTCACCCATGTGGGAATCACTTGCTGGAGGTGCTGAATTGCTTCATGTGTAACTGCAGCTTGCCAGGATCTACCCTGTCTGACACCTTTGGCACTTTGGTGTTTTGTCTAAAGTGTACTATAAAGCTCACACGAGGTTACACATGCTTCTCCATTGCACTACAGATTGCCATGCCACCAATATAAAAATGTTGCCCAAATGTTGCTCAGTGTTAAATATATAGCACATATTGTCCTATACAGTGTGCCAAATCCTGTGAATCTTGGGAGAACTATAGACTCAATATATTTTTCCATCTGGTTTCTAGGAATCTAAACTCTCCCAAACAATTTCTCCCATGTTTTTCTCCCACCTTTATTTTTGCAGAAATTTTCAGATTTTTGGTTTGAAAGCAACAAAAAATAAAAAGACATTTTCTAAAAAGGACACCCAATTAAATAAAGAGTTAAATTAAAGAAGACAGGGACTAGACAGAGCCTAGGGTTCTTCTTTGACAAAAACTTGCTGGAAGGCAAGAAGCTGGATGGCGACCTACTGCCTGCTGATACACCCTTCATCAGTGTCCAGCGCCGGTAGCTATTCCTATGACCTCCCTGAATATTCTCCCTGTAGAAGAATTGTAAGGAATCACTATCTCTTGCGAGTGAATACTCTTCAAGAGACAATAAAATATCCACCTCCTAGCAATGCACAGCTACTATGTGGTAAGAAAGCATGGCCTCTGTTGACCAGAAAACCCACCTGCATCTTGCAGGGAGCCGCTAATCGAACCTACTGGGATAGGAGAAGGTGCACTGGGAAGGGGACAGTATCCTTGGCAAGCTTTGAAGAGCCTCACATCCTGGGATTTCTTTAGTCAGAGTACATGTCTTCTGGGCTCTGCAAGCTCTGAAAAGCAAGAAAATGCCTGCTGCCAGGCTGGCTGGTTTCCTTCTTGCTTCCCCCATGCAAAAGCATTTGCCTCCTCAGGCTATGATTGTACTGCAGCCTGCAGTGCAAAAATACCCTTTGGGAAAAAAAGCACTTCCAGATCCTGGTCTATGTGGGACGGTCATTCAACAGGCAGCTGTCCTGCTATCAGAGCACAGAGCTTAGTATAAGCACTGAATCAGCTGGAACCAACGGGAAAGTCAGTGTTAATTAAAGGAGTGAATGGGCTTGTATGGAGGAAACAGAGTTCAAGAACACACCACAGCTTCAAGTACAAAGGACATAGCACCTGTGGTAAGCTGAGTGAGACACACCTGTTGTTACACAGACCAGCCAAATTTGGGCAAGGCCTGGAGGACTAAATGCTGCAACCATAGCAGGGATCCTTCCCATAGAAAGCGTTTGCCCCATGCGCTCAGCTCCTCTCTGCTTTGCTGTCAGTTTTGTCACTCCTCCCCACTTGCCAGGGCTGCTGTTCCACACAAGGCTCTGTCTAGTCCCTGTCCTCTTTCAGCCCCTGGGCATCTCCTGGTCCATCAGCTGTTGCCTGTGCTGTGGCAGTACAGTGATACCTACACCCGGATGTTATGGTGGTAGGTCCCATGCAAACACATCAAAATGTGATTTTTGCCCTAGGTGATCAGCCCCAATGGCAAAAAAGCCAGCTCATCGGGGATACAGGAGATGAGAGCAGTCTGTTGCATGATTAATTTATATCCTCAAAAGTCTGAAATGCTCCCAGAAACTTCAGTATTCCTTATATAAGAAAGCTGTCCAGATTTTCAACATATCCCTGCCTTATTCCCACATCTACTGGAATTAATAGCTGAAGGCTTGTAAAGCCCAAAAGGCAAACAGAGGACTGCATTTAATCTAATGCAGAGGCTGAGATCATAGTTTGGGAGTCTAAGCGTTGTCAGAAGCAGAGACAGACCAAATTCTCATTTATACTGGGACACTTTTATAATATCCTGAAACCATAAATGCACCTCAGAATAGGTGCCATGCCAACACTGACAGCCTTTTTTCACTGTGGGAAATGTTAGCAAGAAGGCCCCTTCAGAGAAATGAAGAACAAGTGGAAACGAAAATCCCATTCCTTATGTCTAAACCCAGTAGAGGTGACACAGCCCAAGAGGTTCATAAGGTAAATTAGACTCCAGACAGTTCTATATGTGTGTGTGCATGTGTATAGGTCTGTAGACCTGTAAAAAAGGAAGTTGCAGATGCCCTGGAAGAATGATGAATTCACCCAAGTGATTTAAAAGTAGGCATCACTCACGCTTGTTTTTTTTTTTTTTTTTTTTTTCACAGTGCTTAATTGCTCCACAATGGCCCATTCATCGCACCCAGAAATGATGCCATTTCTCTGTTGAAGCGGTCACCCTGCAGAAGTCGGTGAGGGATTGATCCTCTGGGATGCATAAGTGCCATCTCTTATTTCCCATATTTAATATTTCACTGAGGAAGCTCTGGTGCCCAAGGAAGTGTTGGGGTAACAAGGACCAGTGCATAAGAGGTTTTGTTACTGCAAAATTACTGGGAGCCACACTTGTGTTAAAATCAGGCAAGAAAAGTAATGCCTGCCTTCAGTTATGTTGTTTGCTTCCTTAGTTGTAGCTACTCGTTTAAAGATACTCAGGCTAGAAGTCATGGGATCTGTATACTTCAGGTTCCTTGCTCTCTTTAATTAACAATAATTCTTCCAAAGTTCTTTCTTTTTTTTTTTTTCAAAATTTCCAGAGGCAAGTGGTAAATGGAGAGCTTCAAGGACTGTTATACGTTCTCATTCATGGCAGAATTTAATAAGCTAATAGTTAAATTAACATTATATAAGACTAGAGAGAATATCCTAGTGATTGCTTTATTACTATTATTACTGTTATTGTTAATATTAATAACAAAAGTGTTTATCATGTTATTGGTTTTAAATCCACTGGCCTGTAGTGCATTCACTGTTTTTAGACCAACCCACCACACTCCGTTGCCTTTGCTTTGAAGAGGAGTGTGAAGAAGGCAAGGTTCCTGCAGGGGGAGAATCCTAAACATGCCTGTTAGGAAGACACGGCCGTATTACCTTCCTATAACTTGTAGGTGGGATTTCCATGGGCTCAGGGTGTTCAAAAACCACCATGAGTATTATACCTCACCAGCTAGGAACATTCCGACTTATGACTGAATATCTTGCTTAATAATTAGCAGAGGCCCAATAAGTGATGGAAAAAAACACATGTATGACCAAACTGCAGCACCAGGAACACTTCTTGGTGGCCTCAGTCTATGTTCAGCAAGGCTGAAGGATTGCACCCAAGTCAAAAGATTTGGTGTCCTATAAATATTAGTCTCTCATTTCAATTTTTGTTCATTCTAATTTATTAAGGTTTACTGTTCTTTTTACTACTATCATAATTATCAGTATTTACAAATATCTTTTCCAAAATTCTTTAATTACTTTTGTGTTTCTCAGGCCCTGAGACCTTCTCAGTCCTTAAGTAGAAGCAGCTCTTAACCAAGCAGCCTCCTGCTCTGCCTTCTGAGTGCACTGGGCAGCAGAAATTCCTTTCCTGTCTCTCTCGAAGCCTTCTTGGTTCCTTCAATAGTGTTCACTGAGGACACTAGCTTAGAGCCATTCATTTATTCTTATGATGTTACATCCTTTTCAGTCCTTCCCCTTTTCTCGTTCTCCCCTGACTAGCACCACACTGACATCAGAGGGGTTGGTGCACACGGGTGAGATTCTGGCCAGGGAGAGCATCTTTGTGGGCATGATGGGGGGGGCTTTGAGTGGAGCGGGAAGCAAGCTGCACCCAGGTGGCTGCACGCTGGTGTGTGCACCTCTCTGTGTTCCCACTGCGTTACGGTGTCGACAGTAGCTTGGCGTGTTGACAAGCAATATGCATCTCTACACAAGCAGAGTCAAATCCACCTCCTCCATAAGCATGCATAGATGAAAACACAGAGAGCTGAACTACTGCCACTCATAAAAATATATGCATTTTCATATATAAATACGTATTTCATATATAAATAGCCACACAAGGCTAGTTTTGGTACATTTGTATTTACCACGAGCAGAAACATGAACGGTATGCCACAGTCACTCCTGTGAAATAAATTTTGTCTTCAGTTTCAGTTTAATAGCTGATGAGCTTTCTGCCAGACGTATGAATGGCTTTGAGAGGAAAGGCATGGGAAGGAAAATGAAGATGTGATCAACCTAGGAAATGGTTCTTGGGAAGCTTTCCAGCATTGTGAGCAAGTGAACACAAGAGCAGATTAGTGCAGCGCGCTGTCTGATGGATGCTCCAGCGGTAGGTTCACAGGACGTATGCTGTCTTTCACTGAGAAACAGACATTCATGGGACGAGAGAAAGCAAATGGATATAACAGAATCAACCTTTAAAGTTTTTAGCAGAGACTCGTGAAATTGTACTAAAGAATGGAGACTTGCAGACATACTAAGAGATGTCAAGATCTGAAATGAATTGATGGACCACAGTCACAGCTAACTGACAGTGACAAGTGTTGTTTTGGACTGTGTGGGCTGGAAATGACGTTCTCAGAAATTAAACTGAGCCCAGCACTGTCAGAATCACCATTTTTCAGCTGCTCTAATAATCCCTTTCAAAAATCTCCCTGCATGGTATAACACATATCTGTATTTCTGTTTCCAAACAAGAAGCAAACAGACAAAAGAGTAATTAAATGTGTGAAAAATATTAAACTTCAAGATGTTGTATACACTAAAATGGACAAAGCAATTGGTACAAAAAGAAGTAGGAAGGCTAGGAAAATGGATTGGGAATAGCAAAGAGATTTCTACATGAACAAGGAAAAGCTTTAGTATCAAAGATGAAATATAGAGTTGAAAATTGTAATGACAGAAACTAATAAAGATACAGCCTGGGGAATAAAAAGGTGGAAAGTAATTTCAGGGCTATGTAAACAGACACATTTTAACATCATACAGTGGTATGACAACCTACGTTGCTCTTTGTATAGCATTAAGTCCAAATTGTGGGCACTCTGGTGTTAGAAAGAAGGGAAACAATGCTTTTGGAAAGTGAATTGGATGTGTGACTGGGGAAGCATTGTGCAATTGGGGAGGGTTATATTTATAGAGGGGCTTTGTGTCTATTGCAATGATAGTCTGCCAGAGTCAGGACCTAATACGGGTAGGCTAATGAATACAAACCTCTGTTTACAGTGATGGTTACTTTTTTGACACAATAGGAGAGAAAAAATCAAGGGAAAGGAAGATCCATTGTCTGTCCCTTTATTAGGAGGTCTATGGCTAAAAAGTACCTAAAAAGGAGGCACTTGTGGTTGCATGAAGGGTCTGGACTGGAAGCTATGACTGTATGGCATAATGTGCAATTGAGACCTGATACAAAACCACCAGAGTCAGGTCAGTCTTTCCACCCATTTTGGGAAACTTTGAAATCATCAGGTCTGTGTTGCTCTACTTCAGATACCGCCCAGACCCTGAGGTCATCCTGCTTGCTCCCAGATCTCCCCAGAAAGACTGATTATAAAGAAAAGCTGGCACTCCTCACCTTACCACCTTGGTGCCATTCCTCATGATCTGCATGTCCACCATGCAGCCACCACTGACATATGCAGCCAGGTTCAGCTCGGAGAACTCAGCCTGGAGTGGAGCAAAAGGACAGAGCGTTACTCAAGGACAGCAGAGATACAAACACATGAACACAGACACAGGATTGTCTTCAGATGGAATTTGCCTTTCCATTATTATTATTATTATTATTTTTTCTGTGAGGCAATAGGAGATCCTGTTACAGCTGATTTGCCCCAGAGAGGCTGCAGAAGTATTTATGGCTCCCACACTTGAGTGTACAAACTTACAGGATTAGGCTTATTGCAGTAATAAGTACTGAAGGAATTAAGAATGAGCAAGATGAAAAACACATACAGGAAAGAATAATAATAATAAAAAGAGGTAAGGTCATTTGAATTCAAATTCCAAGTTTCCACTTGGAAACATTGATTTAGAATTATGTCTGAGTTGGCTGTCATGCCACTGGCCAGCCATAAACCTAATACAAAAGGTTTAAACCTCCATAAATAGCTAAAAGGCCTCATTATGCCATAGGAAAGTGATAAGCAGAGACACCCACCTAATTTGGTTTACTTGTTAAGATTTTAACTATTAAAGGGTTAGCAAAGCTAGGCAGACTATTAATGGTACTGCACAGTTATTAAAACACTTTATCTTCTAAAAGAGGTGTGACTTACGAGTCTGGAAAGGTTGGCAGGGAATGTTTAAGCTGTGGGGAGCAGAAGGCAAATGTGCACTGAGTGATTCTGGCTGCATAGAGTGTCAGTGAAGGTTAAGACACAAATCACAGCGATTAACGGGGTGAGAGGTGTGACAATCCTGTAGCGTGGCAGCTGGCTGTGCTCCGGGCAGGCAGCAGTGCCAGCAGGACTTGGTGGGTCCAGGCCACTCGGAGCACGAGGAGGATATTGGGATTGGCTGATCTGCACCAAACTTGGGCTCCGAACCCTAAACCTGTCCTTTATGAGCCAGTGAGTAGACCTTAGGCTATCATAACCTATTCATTTATTGTGCTTTTTGTTGGACTATGCAAAGTCTTGCTTTCCAGCTAACTTTTATGGATTCAGAATCCTATATTAAATTATTGGGTTTGCCTGCTCAAGCTGAGGTTTGCCTGTATATATAAATAATCAGGTTTCAGTTTTTCTGACAAAAAAAAATCTGTCTTCTCCCTTTCAACAGCTTTTTTCTCCCGCCTGTTAATGTGTTTCTTTCAGAAGTAGTATGGTGGAGACTGGGCAGCAGAATTATCTCCTAACCACTGGGTACCTAATATCAGAGCAATTAGATAGTGTTGCTTATTGTGATTTTATTAAGATGATTGTTGTATTTAATGTTTTGATATTTCTACTAGATGGAACTGGAAGATAGTGCCAGGAACAACTTTTACATAGAAAAAAAAATACAAAAATAATAAAAAGATGTTTTTTTTCCTCATGGAAAAAACTTGCAGGTGGAGACTTGATGCACCTGTAAAGGCTCAGAGGCCAGACGACAAATGAAAAAATCACTTCCAACTTTCTTTTTTTAAAATCCATGTAATTTGAAAGCAATGGCTGTGGACTGTTGACCTGATGATGTAATGGGATTTCATGTCTGCGGCCCTGTGTAAACTTTTCAAAGCAACACCCTTACATGATCTTACATCATTTTAACTCCCAATTATAATGGAAGGAAGGGGAAAATTCCTGTTGCCAAGAAGTAAATCCTACTTCAAACACACATACACAATGGCAGTGATTCAGGTGACTTGCTGGCCTTTTCTTATGAGATCGTATGGTTCTGCCTTGGCTGCAGCCATGCTGCTCAGGTTAGCTGATCTTCAGTGATCATATTGGATCTGAGAGAAAAAAATCCATACCTCTAAAAGTCACCTGCATTTAATATGTTCAAAAAGCTCAATAGATATAGGGTGTGGGGGTTCACCTTGAACAAATTCAGCAAGAAGAGATGCTTTGGGTACCATCAGTGATCTCTCCAGTGACTCCAAGTGGGACACAGCATACCTGCTTGGTAGCTTACGTGCGGCTGTGAGAAGCTTTATGGAGTGGGGAGATGAAAGGATGGGTTTCCTATCTCCATGGCTGCAGAGAGGTCCCATTCAGAGAGCTACTGAGCTGGACCTTTGGCTTATGCAGCTGAGCATCATCAGATATGACAGCCAGAGATAGAGAGGGAAGCTTTAGACCTGTATTTTTTTTTTTTTATGTTTTTCTTCCATAGTTGTTTCCATAGTGGTTTTGTACTACAGGACTTAACACTTGGCTTTGCTGGGGCTGAAAATGGGGAGTCCTCATCTGATGGCTGGCAAGTGGATGGCTTCCTAACACAGCTGGTTAGTGAGACTACCAGGGGTGGCGCCCCGCTAGACCTTCTCTTCACAAACAGAGAAGGACTGGTGGAGGATGTGATTGTCGGGAGCTGTCTTGGGCAGAGTGACCATGAAATGGTGGAGTTCTCTATTCTTGGCAAGGCCAGGAAGGGGACCAGTAAAACCACTGTATTGGACTTTCGGAGGGCTGACTTTGTGCTGCTGAGGACACTGGTTGGTAGAGTCCCTTGGGAGGCGGTTCTGAAAGGCAGAGGAGTCCAGGAAGGCTGGGCGCTCTTCAAGAGGGAAATCTTAATGGCGCAGGAACGGTCTGTCCCCACGTGCCCAAAGACGAGCTGGCGGGGAAGAAGACCAGCCTGGCTGAACAGAGAATTGTGGCTTGATCTTAGAAGAAAAAAGAGGGTTTATAATCTTTGGAAAAGTGGGCAGGCCACTAGGGAGGACTATAAGGATATCGTGAGGCTGTGCAGGGACAAAATTAGAAAAGCCAAAGCTCATCTGGAGCTCAATCTGGCTACTGCTGTTAAAGATAACAAAAAATGTTTTTATAAATACATCAACATGAAAAGGAGGACTAAGGAGAATCTCCATCCTTTACTGGATGCGGGGGGAAACTTAGTTACAAGAGATGAGGAAAAGGTGGAGGTGCTTAATGCCTTCTTCGCCTCAGTCTTTAACGGCAATTCCGATTGTTCTCTGGATACCCAGTACCCTGAACTGGTGGAAGGGGATGGGGAGAGAGATGTGGCCCTCACTATCCATGAAGAAATGGTTGGTGACCTGGTACGGCACTTGGATGTGCACAAGTCGATGGGGCCGGATGGGATCCACCCAAGGGTACTGAAAGAACTGGCAGAGGTGCTGGCCAAGCCGCTTACCATCATTTATCAACAGTCCTGGCTATCGGGGGAGGTCCCACTCGACTGGCGGCTAGCGAATGTGACGCCCATCTACAAGAAGGGCCGGAGGGCTGACCCGGGGAACTACAGGCCTGTCAGTTTGACCTCAGTGCCAGGGAAGCTCATGGAGCAGATTATCTCGAGAGTCATCACGCAGCACTTGCAGGGCAAGCAGGCGATCAGGCCCAGTCAGCATGGGTTTATGAAGGGCAGGTCCTGCTTGACGAACCTGATCTCCTTCTATGACAAAGTGACGCACTGGGTGGATGAGGGAAAGGCTGTGGATGTGGTCTACCTTGACTTCAGCAAGGCTTTTGACACCATTTCCCACAGCATTCTCCTCAAGAAACTGGCTGCTCTTGGCTTGGACTGGCGCACGCTTCGTTGGGTTAGAAACTGGCTGGATAGCCGGGCCCAAAGAGTCGTGGTAAATGGAGTCAAATCCAGTTGGAGGCCAGTCACTAGTGGCGTTCCCCAGGGCTCGGTGCTGGGGCCGGTCCTCTTCAATATCTTCATTGATGATCTGGATGAGGGTATTGAGTGCACCCTCAGTAAGTTTGCAGATGACACCAAGTTAGGTACGTGTGTCGATCTGCTCGAGGGTAGGAAGGCTCTGCAGGAGGATCTGGAGAGGCTGGACCGATGGGCTGAGGTCAACTGCATGAAGTTCAACAAGGCCAAGTGCCGGGTCCTGCACCTGGGGCGCAATAACCCCAAGCAGAGCTACAGGCTGGGAGATGAGTGGTTGGAGAGCTGCCAGGCAGAGAAGGACCTGGGAGTGATGGTTGATAGTCGGCTGAATATGAGCCAGCAATGTGCTCAGGTGGCCAAGAAGGCCAACAGCATCCTGGCCTGTATAAGAAACAGTGTGGCCAGCAGGGCCAGGGAGGTGATCGTCCCCCTGTACTCGGCTCTGGTGAGGCCGCACCTCGAGTACTGTGTTCAGTTTTGGGCCCCTCGCTACAAGAAGGACATGGAGGTGCTCGAGCGAGTCCAGAGAAGGGCAACGAAGCTGGTGAGGGGCCTGGAGAACAAGTCTTACGAGGAGCGGCTGAGGGAGCTGGGCTTGTTCAGCCTGGAGAAAAGGAGGCTCAGGGGTGACCTTATCGCTCTCTACAGGTACCTCAAGGGAGGCTGTAGCGAGGTGGCGGTTGGTCTGTTCTCCCACGTGCCTGGTGACAGGACGAGGGGGAATGGGCTTAAGTTGCGCCAGGGGAGTTTTAGGTTGGATCTTAGGAAGAACTTCTTTACCAAAAGGGTTGTTAGACACTGGAACGGGCTGCCCAGGGAAGTGGTGGAGTCCCCATCCCTGGAGGTCTTTAAAAGACGTTTAGATGTAGAGCTTAGGGATATGGTTTAGTGGGGACTTGTTAGTGTTAGGTCAGAGGTTGGACTTGATGATCTTGAGGTCTCTTCCAACCTAGAAAATTCTGTGATTCTGTGAAGTACAGATGAATTAAGCCAGCCTGACAGGCATTGCCCAGAGACGGTCGGACCAAACAAAGCTGTGTTCAGACACCTGACATCCAAACATGTCTGGGAATCCCCTGAGCTGGTGAGTACTTCATACCAAACTGCCAGGACCAATTTCAGGCCTGCTGAATTCGAGAGCCTGAAGAAAGGGAGAAATCTCTTGTGGCAACCATTGTCCAGGGCACCCTGGCAAAGAGCGAAGAGAAACAGGGCCTGCGGGACTCTGCAAAGCCACAGCACTACCCCAGCCCCAAAACACCCAGATATACGACCACAGTTG
The DNA here is from genome assembly GCF_011077185.1 of Oxyura jamaicensis. Classification (NCBI taxonomy): domain Eukaryota; kingdom Metazoa; phylum Chordata; class Aves; order Anseriformes; family Anatidae; genus Oxyura; species Oxyura jamaicensis. Next base: position 55,424,321 of record NC_048893.1, on the reverse strand, counting down.
AGGAAGAGTCCCTAATCTTTCCCTGGCACTGAGCTTTAATGAACTAAGTTAAGGACCATTGCTGCTCTCGTGTAGCTGCTTTGTCTGATTTGACAGGCTGCTGCGAGCTGACGCTTGGAAGAAGGCTGAAAACTTCAGTCAGCAGAAATTGTTTCCTGTTGATTTTCCAGTGCTCCCTGTATTTTTGACTTTGTGGGTTTTGTAGCCTGATGATTTCCCTTGGCTGGGCTTTCAAGTCTGAGATCATCTCCAGCCTGCTCTTACCTTGCAGACAAAGAGGCCTTTGAAAGCAACCCGAGCAGACAGAGTGACAGGTAACTGCATGACCGTGGAGTGCCCAGCTCTCCACTGCCCTGCACAGCCATTTGTGTTAGGACCCATCGAAAATTAGGCAGAAATATGTCAGATGATATTTTATACTTGCTTTGCAGATGGTTTGGGCCATTGCCTGCAAAACATCCAGGGCAAGAGTGAACCACATGTAACAAACATGACACGGTCCATCTTAAGAATAATTTAATACAGACGGTGGGACTTGTATTTTGTATCTTTGTGAGGCCTAGATTTGAGAGGGTGCCGACAAGAATTTTAAGGATAGTTATGTTAAAAATGCCGACTATTCCAAGTATTTGGATTCACAAATCTCTCCAGATCATTTGGACTAAATGTTAAGCTACTCTCCATTTCTCACATCAGTGTTCCCTAGGTACTGGGGATCTTTCTGTTGAACTATTTTAGGGTTTCTGTTTCTGTTTGCTGAGAAGGAAACAAAGAGGATTTTGTCATTTTAAATTATGCTGTAGTGGAAGGTCTGGCCTGACAGCCATATGTTAAAACGCTTCCTGGGAAGCATGTGTTCAGGCTGGATTTAAACCATAAACCATGTTTCACAGAATAACAGAAGACGGGGGTGGAAGGACTTTAAGACATCAGACAGACCATTTATCCTTCCTAAGGCACGATAGGATCAGGTCTACCTCTGCCATTGTGTGTAGGTGCTATGTAACTTTTTTGTATCTTCCATGGCTAAGGAACCTCTTCAGGCAATCTGTGCTTTAACAGCCTTGGAAAGTTTTCCTGATGTCTGGCCTAAGTTTCTCCTCTTGCTTTCTAAACCCATTGCAGCACTTGAAGACTTACTGCTTGAAGACTTACCTTTCCTTCTTCCATTTTTGTTTTTATTTTTATTTTTATTTTTATTTCTGCAAGGGAGCAGGGGTCTTCTGAGGGGGCCACTCTCCCCTCCTCCTAGGGGCACACTGGAGCTCCACAGTTCCTATCTCCTTTGTCTCTCCCCTACCCACCAGTTGTGCTCTACCATCCCACAGGCCTGGGAGGGCTGGTTTCCTTGGTCTCAACCTTGTGTCACCGAGACGATACTCAGCATGCACATCCAAGCTGCTTCTCTTCTCCTCTCCCATCCCTGCCATGCGCACACATGATTTTGCACCCATGATCTGGGTCCTGACTTTACTGTATCCTTTCCAGCATCCTTCCTGCCCCCAGCCTGCTGTAGCTGGAGGTCTGGAGCTCTGGGAATGAACTGACATGGAGAGACTGTTGTGGGATTTGTTAAATAGTAGGCAGGATCACAAGGGACAGAACCCGAGCAAAAAGGACTGCTATTTTTTTTTTTTTTTAAACTCCCTCTAGAGCCAGCTCTCCACGTGGAAAGCACCATCCATCTCCCCAGATATTCCCACCTGTCCCTATGAGACTTTCTGTCTCATCTCCCAGTAAACTGTGCTGCACAACCAGCCTCTGACCAAGGCTTTCTTCTTGTCTAATCTTGCAGTTGAAACTCCTCACCAATTATCATTTTGGATCTGTTTTGCTCTCCCTTCCCAGCGACACAAAATGCAGTCAGAATAACAGGCTGGTTCATGTCATGGCTTGGGCACTTGAGATGAAGAATTACTAATGTCTACTAAAATCGCATACATTCCTTAGTGGTTTTTATGCTTTAGTTTTTTGGTGGACTTTCCAATACGTATAAGGAAAGAGAAACTTTGGCAGACACCAGACTGTATTCCAGTAACAGCACACTACAACCTACTACACACTGCAAGCATTTCACGGGGGAGGTAAGCAGTCCCTAATCCCTGCACAGGCAAGAGAGTGAACAAATCATATGGATGTGAACAGGGGGAGGACCGGGGCAGTGTGTACTTGATGCATTAGTTAATCACATACATGAAGAATTAGAGATTAGGCAACCCCTGATTCCCAAATCTCTCTGCTGAGACATTGTCCCCTGGGGACAATAGAGAGGGCCCAGCTGGGAGGGGGACACTGCTGTGCAGCTCCAAGGACAGCTTCACAACTGCTCTTTACCAGACCTGAAGCTAGGACGTATGCTCTGCTCCTAGCCCACAGACAGTGCTGATGCTGATGCCTTGACCTGGGAGAGTGCTGGCTGGCGCATCAGCTCCAATGGTGTTTGGAGTTGTCTCTTAAATTTTCCTTTCAGAAACCATGTGACTGCCTGACAACTGAAGTTCTAGTTAGCAAAACCACATTTCTAAACCTTTTGATCGCAGGAAATAGCTCAAATGCATGAACTCTGAAAACCTCCAAAAAACAAATGGAAAATAAAATAATAAAAAAAGATTTTAGATATTCAAGAAATTCACAATTTTAAGTCATTCTTGCTATTCTTCCAATTCTCTTTATTCATGAATTATTTTTCATGAATGCTTGTATGTGAAAAAGCTATGAGAACTGTTGTTGCTGTTCTTGAACTAACCCAAGCCTTAAACATGTAATGAATAAAAATTATAGTTATTTGATGAGATGCTAATTCACACAGTCACACACGGGCCTCTACCTTTTGAAAAGACCACTTCATGCCACACATTAAAATATTGCTTTAGAACAAGAAGCACAATGGAACTGGAAGACATGATTTGTATTACAATTATCTCCTGTGTGAGCCAAGTACAACATTTTTCCTGACAATGCTGCCAATGGAGTCATAATCTATACCACAAGAGTTTTCCAGAAGCTTGTGCATAGGAGTTCACTGAATAATCATTCCCTGAAAATAAACCAGGCAGCGGGAACAAGTGAATGAGCTGTGCAAGAAGAATGCGTGTCAGACAGAGAGATGGACCCACCTTGTCAAGGGCAGGAAACAGTGGGAAGAAGACGGCTGGACAAACAACAGGAATCAATATTTTGAGAAACTTTTTGGCCTCACCAAACCTCCTTCACGCTTTTTCCCCTTCCACCATCAATTACCTAATGCCAGGAAAGATGTCTCTGAATGTATTAAAATGCCTTCAGGAAATATCTAAAAGAAAGGTACCCTGAGGGTCAAGACTCTGGGAAGTGCTGCTTGCTCTTGCCTGCCAGGTCTGTGCTCTCTTCTTTCCCTCATGTGCTCTCTTCAGTCAATGCAAGACACAGAATCGGAGAAGACCACCAGAGCCATAGGGGATGACCCATTGCTGCTGCAGGTAGCACATCATGAAACCCTTTCTTAAACTGATGTTTTTATTAAAAGCAGGAATGTCTCCTTCCACCTCTGTTTATGCAGCATAAACAAACTCAATTCTCTTGGTCCCCTTTCATAACTCAGGTCTCCATAGTCATCCCAGTGACCCCATTCTGCACATCTTCTGCTCTGTGGGTATCTGTATCCTGGACAGTTGCCCACGGCTCAGCCCCAGATCCCCTCCCCTCTTCTGCTGGTGGCACACAGCCACGCAGCATCTTCCTTGTTCACGGGGGAAACCTAATGCACAAGGAGACCCCGACACAGGACATTTTATGATCCATATTAGAAATCCCAAAGTCACGTGAAATCCTTAAGGCATGCATGGTTTTGTTTTCTCTGGGACAAGGCAGAGAATGTGGTGAAGGAGGTGTTGAATTAATAGCAGTTGCCTCCAGAGATGGAAAATATTTCACAGAGCATAAGGCCAATGGTACAATTCCTTCTACTCCTGAGTATACCGTATTTCCTAATGTCTCCTGTCCTCTGGCCAGTGAAGGAGAAAGATGGTCTGAGAAGATAAAACTAAAATTAATAATTAATTTCAGAAGAATGTCAGCTCCTGTGGCACTTAAAGGTTCTTTAAGCTTAGCTTCAGGGCCAACTTACATTATCAAACTTATACTTTTCATTTCTAAAAACAAACAAAGAAACAAACAAACAAAAATAATGTTGTATTTCCAGAGGAAAAGAGCTGAAGTATACCCTGCAGTATACCTTACAGTTCTCAAAGCCAGAAATCTTAAGGCAAGCAAAAGCAACAATGCGGTTCAAAACATAAAAACTTATTTTTAGTGTAAGCTAGTGGGTGTATTGTTAGACTCAGCTGCTTCTTAAAGCTTTGGGTTTTTACCTCACTGAGTAAGACTTAAACTATCAGGGTTTTAATGGGAATAGGTCAAACAGATTTTCACTTTTTGATCAGTGATTCATTCAGTCTCTTGAATGACTACCATTGCTACAGAAGGAGATGTAGTGAAAAAATAATCAGGTAACAGAAACGTAATCAAAACTGCCTCCAAAGAGAGACCCCAATCCAGGAAAGCGTCTGCATTCAAGTTTTAATTTTTGCAAACCTTTGTTACACCAAAATCAAACTATGCATTTATCTGCCTGACTAATTCTTGCAGGAATACCCCATTTACTGATGGGGTAAAGAGAGAATCCTGCAGAGCTGAACTGTGCCTCACTCTGGGGATTAGCATCAAAGATAGGACTCAGGGATGTCAATCAGGTTTTTTGATGCCAGCACTGTATTTATGAAAAAATGCAGGTGGAAAGATTCATTGTCCCATTAAAGAAAAGACACACCGCATACCTGCATGCAGGGATAATCTCCTTCCCCCCAAGTAATTTACTTGGCTTTGGCTGAATTTCCTTAGGGGTGTCTTCTGACATCCAGGCTAAGAGGGCAAGTAAGCTTTGGAAAGAGACGTGCTGGATGAGCTGAAATCCATAAATGTGTCTAATGTAAAAACGGAGGCTATTACGGAAGTAGAACCGCTCATATGATGAGATGCTGCTGGCATCAGTGATCTTCTCCTTGTGCACTTTGTGAATGCCTCCAGCCCCCATGGGACTGTAGAAAATGAAAGTCATTCAATAACTGTGCTTCTCTGTGTCCCAGGAGTGGAGCCCTTGCTGCTACCAATGGCATTTGGTTCTGCCTCTTTCACTTTACAGCGTGGCTTCTCATGTCTCCTTTTCTCCTGCCTCCTTCCAGGAGCACAGTTGCTTCCCAGTTTCTCAGCCCACAGCTGAACACCTCTCCCTCTGCAGCCAGGAGGGAGGAGAAAATGGAATTGTGTCCCTGGGTTTCAGCTAAGGATGTGTGGAAACAAATGCTGCAACCTTTAAAGCAAATTAAGAGGTATGTTTGGGGCATTATGCTGAAGATTAGAAGAGAAGAAACAAATAGGGAAACAAAGCTACATTAATTTTAATGAACCACAGGAGGAAGCAGAGGCTGGACAGTATATATAACAGCAGCAGTGTCCCTGACAGCTCTTTCTGCTACTCACTGGCACCAGGTGGTGCCCACAGTGTCTCTTGTCCCTTGTTAGTGGTAACACACCTAGCTAAAAAACAAGGAACTGGGGAGGCACCGAGGTCATTTCGTTCGCTTCTGTGCTAAATAACCAGAAAAGCTTTTTTGAGAGTCTCTAAAACCTATTTTTATACAAGCTGAGACTTTCAGAAGTGGTTCCCTGAGTGGCTGGATGGCATTTAACAGTCTCTTCTCTGTGGATTATCCAGTGTCTGAGAAGAACTGATTTCACCTCTGCTGAAGAAGCTTGTAGAAACTTAGTATCTTAAAACTCCTGCCTGTTTCTCAAATTCAGCTGAAATCAGCCAATGGCTTCCACAGTTTTGGGTGTGGGGGACAGGGAGAGCAAGACAGAATGATCACATACATCTTGCATTCCTCGAATGACAGCCAAGGGGGAGAGGCAGCTCGGAGAGCAGGTAGGGGAGTACAACCAGATTAGATAACTGACTCCCCGCTGCTGAGAGTGAGAGAGAGAGAGACTGTGCTGCTTTCAGTGCTCCTACTCCACTATAAATAAGTGATGTTGTGACTTAAAAACAAATAATCCAATTTTCTTTCTCTGCTTCCACCCAAAAACTGCCCAAATGGCTTGCTAATAAGGAAGGAAGATGTAATAGAGATGGAGATGGAAGACAAAAGCAGCACGGCAAATTCCTTCCTTCAATTTAAACCAAGTATTGAGCATCCTGGCTGGAAGAATGGCAAAAACAGAAAAAAAAAAAAAAAAAAAAAAAAAAAAAAAAGCACTGTCAGAAAAATTATAGCAAGTTTGTTTTTTTTTTCCAATGTGGTTTTTCAAGATTGTTAAACATTTGGATATTTCCTTTCACTGCTTTCTGCCATTCAAAATGTTTTGTTATTTAGCCTTTCAGATCAAAAGTGTTTTTTTTTTCCCTATAAGGTATTAAAAAATCTCCTAAGGCAAACTGTGTTTCTGGTTGAGGCAATGATATGTAGATATCTGGAGCAAGTTCAAATGGAAAGCTGAAAAACTACATGAACTTACTGAAAAGACCAAGTAGCTCTAGAGATCCCTGAGAGTCAAACCCTGACGTGATGCAGAGCTCATATGGAAGAGGAACTGAGTAGCCACCACACAGTCTCTGTTCATGGTACCATTACGGTAGTGAAGAGCAGTGAGCTGGGAACTCAGAAACAAAGGTGTGCACCAGCTGGGTAAGCACAGTTATTTCCTGCCTTCTTTTTTTTTTTTTTTTTTTTAAATTATATTTATTTCCATAAGAAGATTGTGGAAGAATGTTATTTTGGGGGGTCAAAAGGGTCTGTGTTCAGCCTCTGGTTTGCTGTTCCACAACACTTCAGAGTCTGGGATTATACTCAAGAAAGAGCAAGAAGAACAGAGGAAGGCTCCAGATAATCAGGCAAGAAAGGGTGGGGAAAAAGGAAAAGGAAAAGGAAGAGAGAAAAGACAAAGAGAAAAAGAAAAAGAGAGAAAGAAATAGAAAAAAAGAAAAAGAAAAAGAGAGAAAAGAAAAATAAAAGGAAAAAAAAGAAAAAGAAAAAGAAAAAGAAAAAGAAAAAGAAAAAGAAAAAGAAAAAGAAAAAGAAAAAGAAAAAGAAAAAGAAAAGGAAAAGGAAAAGGAAAAGGAAAAGGAAAAGGAAAAAGAAAAGAAAAAGAAAAGGAAAAGGAAAAGGAAAAGGAAAAGGAAAAGGAAAAGGAAAAGGAAAAAGAAAAAGAAAGAAAAAGGAAAAGAAAGAAAAAGAAAAAGAAAAAGAAAAAGAAAAAGAAAAAGAAAAAGAAAAAGAAAAAGAAAAAGAAAAAGAAAAAGAAAAAAAAGAAAAAGAAAAAGAAAAAAAAGAAAAAGAAAAAGAAAAAAAAAGAAAAAAAAAGAAAGGAAAAAGAAAGGAAAAAAAAGAAAAAGAAACGAAAAAGGAAAAAGGAAAAAGGAAAAAGGAAAAAGGAAAAAGGAAAAAAGAAGGGGCAAAAAGCCTGAGACTGAAGAAAGAAATGCCCCTGACTTGGCCTCAATGATATGCAGAGAGGCCTGAGGTCAGATTTGAGGACTACCCACAACAGTGCACCTTCTGTGTTCCCTTGGTAGGCAGTGATCTACGTGGGGAAAGAGATCATCTCTGCTGTGTTTGAGGTCTGGTAGAGTCAAGAGCAGTTCCCTGCCAGCTACACCAAGGTTTGGTTGCCTGATCTGAGGAGTGGGGAGAGGAGAGGGGAAGCAGCTCCGTCCCCTGTTCATTGTTCCCCAGCTCTCTGTGAGGTTCATTCCCTCAGGCAGAGCTGCAGTCACTGAGAGACTCAAGTCTGCTGAGTATTTAACAGGGTTGCAAGGGACTTGGCAATGGTCCTCACCAGCAGAGTCAGGCTAGCCTAAGGGTCTTGGAGCAGCCTGGTGCCTCTTCTCAAGCATGGTCATACAGCTCACCTGAAGGGTTTCAAGAGACAGGTTGGGAGAGTCTTCCTGAAGGAGTCCTAGAGGAAATGCTATACGCTCTTAGTGACAAAGAAAAGTGTCATTACTGGGTATAAGACATCATGGATCAAGAGTCCATTTCTGCCCTCCATTCAACAGCCATTGGAGACAGGCATTTCAAAAGCAGCTCAGGTGGAATACCTGTGAGGGGAAGGACTACGAGAGCAAAGGCAGAGGCTGGAGTTTTAAGAAAGAATTAACAAATCATTTTGAAGAGAACCAGGTCTAGCTTTGAAGCTGGCCCTACTTTGAGTGGTACAGGAGGTTGGATCAGAGTTCTGAAGGGCAATTGTTATTTGATTTTATGCTTCACTGGGAGAAGTATGATTTTCATTTATTAAAAATAATCCTTTTCTCTTTTAAGACATTGAATGCCACAGCCAGCAATATAAAGACTTTGATCAGAAAGTGCAAGTGAGAGTTGTTCTTGCTAACAAGAAGTAAAAAGTTTGATTACAATAAAGAGAGAAAAAGGAAGCATTTATTGATAACAGTTGCAAAAACAACCCTCTAACTTTTCTGTCCCAGAAACAGCATTGATCCGACTGTGTTCTCATATACAGTCTTAGGCAACAGGACAACAGCTCTTTGAAAAGAGAAAGAACAACTTGTCATGGGCAGTGGGTCCTAAGGAAGTCTTCAAAACCACTGCATTAGTACCCTAATACAAGCACACTTATATACCACAGAACCATCACTTTTATAAACACAGAAAATATAAGGTCATTCAAAAAACATTCACCAGCTTTCTTTACGCATACAAGCAGTTTTATAGCACTAAACGGGAAAAAAAAACAATCATGTAATAGAATAAGCTTAGGAAGAATGTGAAGCACACTAGGCTCTCCTCTGTGATGCCACACTAGGAAATATCTCCTCTGTGATGCCACACTAGGGTCCCTGTCCACTGTGATGCCATCCTAGGAACTCTCTCCTCTGTGATGCCACACCAGGCTATCCTCTGTGATGCCACAGTAGGGTCCCTCTCTTCCTTGATGCCACATTAGGCTCTGTGTCTTCTGTGATGCCACAGAAGGGTCCCCCTCCTTTCTGATGACACATCAGGCTCTCTCTCCTCTGTGATGCCACACTAGGATGTCCTCTGTGTCCTCTGTGATGGCACACTAGGCTCTGCTCTGTGATGCCTCTCTAGGCTGTCGACTGCGATGCCACACGAGGGTCCCTCTCCTATGTGATGTCACATTAGGGTCTCTCTCCTCTGTGATGCCACACAAGGGACGCTCTCCTATGTGATGCCACACTAGGGTCCCTGTCCTCTGTGATGCCACACTAGGCTCTCCTCTGTGATGCCACACTAGGCTCTATCTCCTCTGTGATGCCACACTATGTTTCCTCTCCTCTGTGATGCCACACTAGGCTCTCTGTCTTCCGTGATGCCACACTAGGGTCTCTCTCGTCTCTGATGCCACACTAGGGTACCTCTCCTCTATGAGGCCACACTAGGGTCCATTTCCTCTGTGATGCCACACTAAGGTCCCCCTCCTCTATGATGCCACACTAGTCTGTCTCTCCTCTGTGATGCCACCCTCAGCTCTCTCTCCTCTGTGATGCCACACCAGGCTCTCTCTCCTCTCTGATGCCACACCAGGTTCCCTCTCCTCTGTGATGCCACACTAGGGTCCCTGTCCTCTGTGATGCCACACTAGGCTCTCCTCTGTGATTCCACCCTAGGATCACTCTCCTCTGTGATGCCACACTAGGCTTTTCTCTGTAATGCCACCCTAGGCTCTCCTCTGTGATGCACATGGTGCTCCCTCTCCTCTGTGAAGCCACACTAGGGTCCCTCTCCTCTGTGATGCCATCCTAGGCTTTCCTCTGTGATGCTGCAATAGGCTCTCTCTATTCTGTGATGCCACATGTCCTGGCTTCAGTTAGAACAGAGTTAATTTTCCTCCTAGTAGCTGGCAGGGTGCTATGTTTTGGATTAAGATGAGAAGAGTGCTGATAACATGCTGATGTTTTAATTGCTGCAGAGCAGTGCTTACACTAAGCCAAGGACTTTTCAGCTCCTCGCTCTGTCCTGCCAGCGGGCAGGCTGGGGGTGCAGCAAGAGCTGGGAGGGGACAGACCCAGGACAGCTGACCCAAACTGGCCAAAGGGGTATTCCATACCATCTGACGGCATGCTGAACAATATATAGGGGTGGCTAGCCAGGGTGGGGGCTGTCTGCTTGGGAATGGGCTGGGAATTGGTCAGCGGGGGCAATTGCATTGTGCATCACTTGTTTTGTATACATTATTATTATTATTATTTCCTATCCTAGTAAACTGTCTTTATCTCAACCCACAGGCTTCACTTTCCCATTTCTCTCCCTCATCCCAGAGAGGGAGGTCCTTGCCACTCTAGGATCCTTCTCCTCTATGATACCACACTTGGGTCCCTCCCCTCTGTGATGCCACACTAGGGTCCCTCTCCTCTATGATGCCATACTTGTGTCCCTCCCCTCTGTGATGCCACCATAGCCTCTCTGTCCTCTGTGATGCCACATTAGGGTCCCTCTCCTCTGTGATGCCACATTAGGGTCCCTGTTCTCTGTGATGCCACACTAGCCTCAGAAGAGGTAACCCGTGCTGAAGAGGCACCACCATATGAAGAGTTGCCAGAAGACAGAACGCAGTTATGTGTTGTTCACTGACGGATCCTGCCATCATTATTTATATCAATTATTTTTCTTTAATTAAAATATCCTTATCTCAACCGGTGAGTTGT